>NC_090656.1:110379539-110679539 GCF_040937935.1 Hyperolius riggenbachi | reverse complement strand
GGGCGCCCACTTTCACCACCTGAGGAACCTTCATATGAAGGTTCTTCATATGAACAATTGTAAATGATCGTTTGGGACCACTAATGGGCAAAAATCTCCTAACCAATCCGATTAGATTGAGGAGTTTGAACTGAAATTCGGATCGTTTTCATTAATTGGTTCAGATCGTTTTTGGAATGGTTAGGAGATTTTTGTCCATTAGTGATCCGAACCGATCATTCACGATCGTTGATACGAAGAATCATTCGTAATCAATCGTTCAGCAAATTGTATCATTAGTGGCCACCTTAAGGCTGCTTTCACAGTGGGACGTTACAGGCGCATGTTACAGCAGCTAGTAACGCAGCCCACCGCACAGTAATGAAAAATCAATGGGCTGTTCACAGTGCCCATGTTGCGTTACATTGTAACGCTGCACGTTCTGGGTAAGTGCAGCATGCTGTGCGTTATACGGGGCTTTAGCTGCGTTAGACTGCTTGCACATGCTCAGTGACTAGCCACATGGCTAATTAATAATCACTGCACTGTGGTGACGTAACCTGGACTCATAGTGTTGTCCGGATCATGAATGAATCGTTCATTTGAGCAGGATCTTTTTTGTGATTTAAATCATCCGGATCATCACAATGAACGATTAGGTTCACAGTGGATGTCTGTCTGGAAGAAACAGGAACATACAGAATGTACAGTGCAGGGAAAGTCCTGTCCTGCTAGTCATTTCACCCAGTCTGCTTCCCTAGTAAAATTATTCAAATGATTCGGTTCAAAGATCCGGATCTTTTCAATGATCCGATTCAAATCATTCGAATCCTTGAAAAGATCCGGACTTCCCATCACTTTCCTGGAGCGGCTGTTCTATCAGTATAGATAGAACGAAAACAGCGCACCAAGAGCCGCATAACGCGGCTCAATCTGACGTCCAACTTCAACACCACCATGCGTGGCGTTAGGGGCACGTTATGCGATCTTAACGTCCCCTAAAACGCAACGTCTTCGTGTGAAAGAGGCCTTTGGCTTCATTCACACTGTACACTAAATAACGGATGCGTTTTAACTAGCAGGTGTTCCATAGCAGTGCATTGTCAAATAGCTTTCAGTTAAAATGTGTATAATGTGAATTAAGCCATAGGGAAACATGCACATTTCTTTCACCTGCGCTGCATTCTGGCAACGTTTCTGCGCTTTGCTGATCGCTGGCAATCAGCAAAACACTGTGACACATGTAATCCTATGGGATTACGCTCACTGCAGTGCTTGCAGCGCAATTGCAATTTCCGCAAATGTATGCATGTAGCATTTTTTTGAGCAGTCAGGATGCAAATCTCATTCATTGAAATGGCGCAAGTGCGGCCAAGGTGATTGCGTTTTGAGATTTGTAGTGTGAATGGGCCCTCTGAGTCCTGTGTGTTGGAACCTGTTTAGTTGTAAAACATCTGTTGCTTGGGAGAGAGAGGTATAGGGAAGGCAGTTAGAGCAAACCAAATGAAGATGGGATTGCCTGTGGAGAAGGCTACTTCCTGACTGGAGAGGAGCTGTAAATTAGCACTAACTCAGTTACCACAAGGAGTCATTTAAATAGAAAACTCTATAAACTGGTGTTTGTAGTTACCAGAATATCATTATTTTAGTCATTAGTGCCCATTTGAAAACACTTAGTCTAGTCCAATAGTTATTGACAGGCAATCGACCACCACCAAGTCCGTGAAGTAAATGTACCATCTTTAAAAGTATCATAATCCCCTAATATCTAAAATATTGTAACAAAGTATTTGTCATATGGGTCGGTGAGGAGGCATCTCCACAGATTGCCGCTAAGTGCCACAGAGGAGATGACAGCAGTCCAATATATCAGCCACATAAAATAATGGAGGTAAAATCCAGCATCCGGTCCGGTGCACTTTCGTGCTCAGTGGTGCAGAAGCACACCAACAGCATCTCTATAACACGGAACACAAGGGAATCAGTACCGCTGGAGACACTACCATACACAGTATAATCCCATAGGTCCCCAGCATTCTCACATGTGCTACAGCTCTATAAGAATTGCAGCCCTTCCAGGTGGCTAAGACAGAAGGGATGGACCTGAAGTTCATTCCATGCATGTGGAAATCCATTTTGGTGTATAGGAAGGGGTTCAACAATAGAATGCTGAGGAAAGCAATGTCATAGGGACATAAAAAGGCATAGGTACTCACTAAAGGCCAATGAAAATAATTCTATTAGTCAATAAGTTGCTTTTTAATGTAAAAAAATAATAATAATTGATGGACTTCTTTTTGGTTGATTGCTGTTGTATTCATCATCAGCAGTTGATCTTTCCACCTCTCATATCCCTAGAAGAGTACATGCCACTCAGCCATGCATCTCTATACAGGGCCAGTTTAATTGACAGTTGACACTTTGTCAGTTTAAGCTTTAAGTTTTGCAATTACTGCATGTGACAGCCACACATCCACCCCAATTGCGGTAGGTACCATAGACTTGCATTGGTGACCGCTTATTGGCTAGGAGTGGTCACCTGTAACAAGTAATAGGCGAAGTAAAGGATTGTGGGTGCTGTAGGTTGGACGCATGTAGCCAAATTCACATCTCTGATTGGCTAGACGCCATCATGCGTCTTTCTAATCTGGCATACAGCACTCTGGGATATGTAGTGCTGTACTAGCCTCCAGCAGGGCTGCAATGCTGTGCAGTCAACCAACCATCCACACATATTCCTGGGGCCCTGGAGACTCAAAGCAATCGGGCGGAGACCACCTAAGGTCTAATGAGAAGGGGTAATCACACGCCTTGAAGAAGGGGGACCCTGCGTGGCCCTCGAAACAATTGTCGGTTTTTACCTTTGTGGGAACGCATGGCTCAATAAAAGAGCGTGAAATATGCTACATTGGTGTGCTGATACATTTGTCTACTAATGACAAGGGGGGCGGGCAGCAGAGGCCAATTGCCCCCTTTTCCTTAATGGCAGCAATGGCCTTGTCTCTATAAAGAAATCGCTGGTCAAAAGTGGCATAATTGTGGACTTGTGGACTGTATGGCCTAATATCTAGTGTGTGTATACAGCTTTGGTATATCTGTCACTACATGCTCATGAAGACTGGATATTCTCAGAATATATTACTGTGTCTTGCCTTGACGGAGTTCCTGTGACAGGACTCTGTAAATAAGCACTCACATTCTAGATGACACGTTCTGTGTTACATGTCCAGACACGCATCATGTCGCATTCTCTTCTGCCCTGGAAATAGCTGCTCCCCAGTATATGCTGCCTGAATCTGAAGTCTCTGTATTCAGAGCTTTCTCTGAGCTACAGATCCCAGATCCACAACATTAGAGTGCTTGCAGCGACTGGAAATGTTCTACAATAAAGAGACTACAGTCACAATGGGATGTTATTGTCCTGCGTTAATAAAGTCTTATAACGCAGCTTACCGCACAGCAATGTTAACCCTATGCAACATTCACTGTGTAACTTCAAAGTGGTGTTGTAAATGTTGCAATATGGTAGCGCTGTTAACAGATACAGGGAAGCATACTTTTCATTGTCTGTATTGCGTTGTGTTGTAATGATGCGTTGCGACTTCAACGTTGCATCACAATGCAATGTCCCAATGTAAGGGCTCAAACCAATCAGTAGCCTTTTCTAAGCACTAGTGATTTTGAAAAGCTCTTACTAATGCAATGCTATGGGGGATTTTTATAAATCACATCGCTCGTGTGGGATCACACTCATAGCATTACATTAGCAAGAGCTTTTCAAATCACAAAGCGCTCAGAAAAGCGCTTCTAGTGGGTTCCAGGCCTAAAGCTAGCCTGAAAAGAGGTTCTAAAAAGATTACCTTTATTTTCTAGCTGGTTGATGGTGTCACACGCCCCCTGGTGGCCAGACCGCACAATGCCTTCCAATCGGTTTCAGCACACAGACCATGCAATCTGTGGTCGCAATCGGTGTGCAGAAACCGCTGGGATTTTGGCAGCAGACCGACTAGAAGGGAGCTTGTGAGTTACAGTAATACAAATTACACACTATTTCAGGGTATAACTGCCACCACTCCTACAGAAGGGTAGGAGACCTCTACACTGACACTAATACCTGCAAATAAAACGGTTAAACACACTCTATTTTATCTAGCTATCAACAGTAGTAGCGACTATTCAGAAACTAGGGTTCAGTTTGTGCGGCTGAATAGCAGGGGTAGCTGAACAAATAAATGACATTTTAGTCATTTTATTATTAATGCAATATAAATAATTAATATATACAGAAAATCATTAAAATCAACAATTATGGAGACAATCGTAGCGCAGTATAAAAAATAAAAGGGGAAGAAAATATGAATACTTAAGTTCATGTGGAAATATGTCCTCTCTGGGAAAACACGTGAAGTTCCTTTGTTTTAGTTCAGGAGCAAAGTTCAGACAAGATGGCCACTAACCACATGGTCCTCTGGCTAGCAGCAGCATGCTCTCGTGAAGATGGGATTTGGAGGACTAAGGAGGGAGCCCCTGGAAAGTTCTTTAGAATGACCTACATTTTTGGAAGGGGTCTCAGGTTCAGCCCAAGGGCTGGACAGGGTGCAGTTAACCTCCTGGGTGAGTTTCTGGTGCCTACCAAATATGACATTTTTCATATGTGTGCTTCCCACACACATATAACAGTCACAGATTCATATTCCTCAGAATATGACAGTTCATATGACCTCAAACTTGGTTGCTGTCACATGTCCGGTTTCGAAGTGGCGGAATACCTCGGGTTCTGGGTATGTCAGTGGTCTCAATTTAATATTAAAATATTCACCAGATCCAGACCAGCAGAATGAGATAACTTTCATACCTCTCATATGAACGGTATTCCTTAAACAGGCTAAAAATCATATACAGCATTCATTTTCTCTCTGTTTACAATGGAGTCAAGCAGTCTGGTCTCCTGCGGAGGTTATCCTGTCTCTTCAAAAAGGCAGCAACACTTTGCCATTTGGGGCTTACTGCTAGAAAGCTTTCACACCTTGGTGTCACTGGCCCAGGAAGAAACTCTTTTGATGAAGTTAATTACACAACCAGGTCTTCTCAGAGAGCCACTTGTCTCATGAAAAAAAAGTTCTGCTAACAACTGAAATGCTAGATTTCCAAAAAAAGACCCCAGGCTCAACAGTCTGCTACCCCCTAGACATAAAATCTTGATCTGGCAATGCAACGACAATCGGTGCAGGAAACCGATTGCGATTGCGTTTTCTGGTCTCATGGCTGTTCCGTGACAGATGGGTCTAGGTAGTCACCCACAATACAATAAAATGATCCAATTTTATGGCAATTCGATAAAAATGATTGGCTGTACAGAATAATGGCACTTTTTTTATTTGTTCGAGAAATCTGGTCGAAGTTCCCATATTTATTCGATAAAAGAATATAGGGAGTGTTAGATTTTTCTGATCAATATTTATAAAAATTGAATGGTGTAGGGTAGATTGTCAATTTCTTGATCCAAGCAATTTTTTTTTCTGAGTTTTCAATGAGTTTTTCATAATTGGAGAAAAATTTTACATCTGTGTGAGGTACAATGGTCAGATTTTTGAAACGTTACAATCAGTCAGAAAAATGTATTGTAATTCTTGGACTGAAAAGATATTTTAAAAAATTGTATGTGTGGACTCTTTTATTTCACACTGCCATTAAAAACATTCCGTTAGTCAGACCTGAACTGAACAGATCCAAATGAATGTGAACAGATCCTATGCAAAACAAAAGGATCCGTTCACATCAGTCCATCTGGAACAGGTTCGTTTGGTACATTCCGAAAAGCGGAGTGCAAGTTGGATCCTGCACAAGGATTCCTAATCGGACTGATTGTATGGCAATGGAGGCCGATGCTGTCCATTCTCACTAGGCTGCTCGCTGCATACGTTTCGCAGAATACTCACCTGCCCCCATCCATTTAGATCCTCCACCACTGTTGCTGCCGTCCATTCGGGTCTCCACATGCTACAAACGCTGGAATATTAATACCAGAGCTCCATCAGAAGCATCAGGTTACAACTGGTTTGCAATAAACTAATGGAAATCGTCCCTGCCTCCCTCAGCAGTGGACCAATAAAAATCCTCCCTGGTGTTAAGGGAGGATTCCCATTCGTCTTTTGCAAACCAATGGGAGCCTGGTGTGTCTGATGGGATTCTGTGATTGGTATACTGGTGTTTCAAGAGTGCACGGATCTGAATGGACGGTAGTGGCGGCAGAGGAACGCAGCGACAGATGCCAAGTGAATGAAAAACAGTCAGAAATGTTTCCCTTTGGTTTTTTTTTGGGTGGGGTTTTTTGTTACGGTACCTAATTGTTTAGCATAAAAATTAATTTTAATGAGTGATATTATTGGTGACATAGGCTCTGTAGAGAACAAGCACAGTATAAATATATGATGTCTGTGCTGTCAGCTATCTACAGGAGGCCTTAAAGGATTAGTATAAAAGGAAGACTTTATAGGGCAGAGTATGGTTTATAGCTTCTCATAAGCTACCTGTGCTGAATGCTGTTATGTTTACGACTCTCTCAACCACCGCTACATATTTTTATTCCAGACTACTTATAAAAATGTGGCGATCTGTAATCAAACCATCACTTTCCACTTCTTCACTTTTATAACTCAGTGTTTTTCTAAAGAAAAGAAGGTGATCACATTTGATTGACTGGTGATCAGAACTTGTTTGCCAGTACATTAGCTCACCTAAACGTGCAGCTCTATTTGCTTGAATGGAGTAACTCTGTGCCAGATGTGGCAATTGCTTCTCACTAGAAAAGGCAGCGCCAGCGATAAGTGGCCCATTGACTCAGTGTTTACATTTATCACCGGAGGCCTATCTACAGGAAGTGTGAGTTTCAAGGTGGCCATACATCTAGCGATGATGGCATGGCCGAATCTCTCCTGAAGCAAGATGAAACATTTGCATCAGGCGCAGAGATTACAGGGGCCATGTCCATTCATAATAAAGGAAGTAGTAAAAGTATAGTAAAAAGAAAAGTTAACACCTCCTGGTAAACCAGCATAGTAGTGACAAAGTAAAGTTACACACACCATACATTGATAATTAAAAATTAATACAATCAATCCATTCCACTTCCAAAGGCCCCCTAACTCCCCCCCCCCCCCACACACACACACACACACACACACACACACACACATACACACACACATACACACACACACTTGAAAGAAAAAGTTAAAAAATACATAAATAGGGCATCAGCTTTTTTTAATATGTATCTTGTGAGGGTATATTACTGTTATTTTACTTTGTAAGCTTGTGTAGTTGTGGACCGGACACAAAAGAAAACAAAAAAAAAAAGAAAAGTTATACCTATATTTCCAAATAATATATTGTCGCCATACATTGCACTAGGAACATAGTTTAAATGTTGTGATAGCCAGGACTAATGGCCAAATAAGATGTGTGGGTTTTATTTATAGTAGCATTGCTACTATCGGTGATGGAATTGGAAAAAGTGTAATTTTTTTCTTGTTTTTTTGTTTCAATAAAATGCATATAAAATAAAGTAATTACTAATAATATATATCGCCCACAAAAATCTTAATTTATGATGATGAATGATGATGATTAATTTAATGATGAAAAAAAAAAACAAGGTATAGATCATTTTGTTGTGATAAGTAGGAATAAAGTTATTGGCAAAAGAAATGGAGGAACACTAACAGGTGAAAATTGCTCTGGTCCATAAGGGCCGTTTCACACTGGCATTTTCAAGCTAAACGGATTCGGTAAAGCAGATCCAGTCTCCGCTTCACTGGATCCGTAAGGCTTGCTCACACTGGCAAACGGATCCTTGAAAATGGTCGATCGGATCTGTTTTCACTCTGTTGCCACACAAGTCTTCCAATCAGCGGGTGGGTGAGGGAGGGTACACTTACCCAGGTTTCTTCTTCCTGCAGTTGCATCCCAGGTCGCATCACGTGACTACCACGCTTCCAGGAGGAAGCGTGGTAGTCACTTGAACCGACGTGGGACGCAACAGGAAGACGGAAGCCTGGGTAAGAAACCCTCCCTCACCCGCTTATACTTGCATCCCCGAAGACCCTCGCCCCCAGTGGAGCGTCACCACATCCCCCAGAAATCTATAGCTAAAAGTATGAGAGACATACAGGGTCAGAGGGACAGCCAGGCAACTTGCATTATTAAAAAGAAAATAAATATGGAAGCCACCATATCACACTCAGCAAAAAATTGGTAATCACTCAATCAGGCTGATAACCATCATATGAGGAGCTCACAAGACTGGGTAAATATACAGAGTAAAATTTAAAGGGACCTGGGCTAAAAACTCACAAATTGCCAGCGGCTAACACCTAAAAATAAACGAGATTGTTGGTGAACAAACACTCGCCTATAAATAACAGTGAAGTGGTGATCCTATAAAAGTTGGGATCAGGCTAAATGTTTTTAGCTTTTTATAACGTTGCCATCTGAAAAGGACCCTTATTTTGCAGAAATAATGACACTTCCCTGTCCCTGGCCAACAGCGTCTTAAAGTTTATATTTAAATAGGCTTCTTAAATTTAATTAATACAGAACGGATAACGGGCATTCTACTTTCAGCTAATTTGTCATCTTAATAGGATATGATCCCTGTTTGGGCATCTCTGATGAGCAAATCTACACATTCCAGAATTGTATTGATACTAACTGATTTCTTGCCTCTTCATCTGATAGGAACCTGGAACACCGTGGCAAGAGGCCCTGCTGCAGCTGGATCCTTTTGTGAATGTAAGGTTGTTTTCTATCTATTACTTTTTAAAACACATTAACATTTTTGCTTGTTTTTTGTTTTTGTTTTTTTGTTTTCCTGATTGAGTGCACAGTAGACAGATTATTTTTCTTTTTGTTGCTGGTGACATATTAAAAAGTGAGTGAATCTCTCAAATGGTAGAAAGACAGTAGTAAAATATATTTTCACCCAAAATACAAAAATGTTTTCAAATAGTAGCCCCTGAAACCAAGCAAACATCTTTACTTTTGTAAATTCATATCTGTCCCAAACATACCGGCCCTCCCCGGTTTCTGTGTGCTTTTAGTAGTTAGTCCTCACTGAGGGCCTGATGTGTCACTGAGCGAGATCAAGGATCAGAGGGGAATAATTAGCACACACCTGGAGGCAGAGTTCAAAGATTAACCTAGATGTGAAAATCGCTGTCATTTCAAAAATAGTGGGAAGAACTTGACCAGCGACATTTTTAAAATTTATTTTATCTATCTTTAATGTATTAATATTATTATTATGTATTGCTAAAGCACCAACAAATTATGTGGTACTGTACAAAGTAAGAAACAAACATGAGGAACAAAACAATACATGCAATGGTATACACCAATATACAAATACAGAATACAAAATACAGAATTAGTCATTACTGTGACAAAAGTAACATGATGAATATAAGCAATAACAAAGTCCAAGACACAAAAGGGTGAGAGCCCTGCCCTTGCGAATTTACAATTTAAAGCAATAGGGGGTAACAAGAGGCGATATAGTATGCAATATTTATACCTAGAGACAGTGGCCTCAAATCTGGTAGCTATGTGAGGTAAATATTTTTTTTTTAGCAATTCTGAAAGATTTTTCTGCATTTCCAAACATGCGGTAAAACATGCGGTAAATACATAACGTGGTAAAACGTGCTGTATTTCAGCGGTAAGCATGCAGTAAATACATAATAGTAGTCTTTAATTGTCTTCCATAAGTTAGATAGTCTTTGGAAGATGTTTTGGGGTTTTTTGGTTTTTTTTATCGGGAAGGTGTACTTCTAGGCATCCCCAATAAAAAAAAATTCACACTTCAAAGCGCAAAACCTTGCGGGAGTGATTTTTCCGCGATTTAACTTGGAAAAAATCACTGGACACTGCAGCGACTTTCCCACGATCGCGTATAGTGCTTCTATAGCGCTGAAACGCGATCGCCGGGAAATTGCCTGAAAACGGTGCAGGCTACACGTTTGCATTTGGCGATTTGCGTTAACCGCCGGCGATTAACGCAGATCGCCCAAGTAAGAAAGGGCCCATAGGGTATTATAGCACTAGTGCTTTCAAAAGCGCTAGCGCATGAGCGTTTTGCCAAAATCGCTGGCAAAACGCTCTAGGTTGAATGGGCCCTTAAACTGATTGATAAATTATGTGCTAGCATTCCCCCTAATTTCCATGAGAATAGCTACTGTATTTTCAGTAAAATTAATGGAAATTACCTCACAAATGACCTCATAATTTACCACATGAGGTAAAACATGACTAAAACCTACCAGAATTGCTAAATGTCATTACCTTATGAGGTAAATTACCATACATGAGGTAATTTGTTTGAAACCCCTACCAGAATTGAGGCCAGTGTGTTTTTAGGTTATCTAGAAGAAGTACAACTTGGCCAAAGGTCGAAGGGGGAATGGCCTAAGTCAGAGCGAATGCTTGCCAGGAAAAGTGAGTTTTGAGGGAACATTTAAAGATTTCAAATGTTGGTGAGTGACGGATATGACGCATTCTAGAGGAGGCATGTGCTAAATCTTGTATACGTGAATGCTAGGAGGTGTATCTTGAGGAGGACACAAAAAAGGTCGTGTGCAGATCTGAGATTGTGGTTGAATTGGTATCTTGAAACCAGTGAGAAGATCTACAGGGGGGAAAGATTGTGAAGAGCTTTGTAGGTTAGGTTTAAAGAGAAACTCCGACCAAGAATTGAACTTTATCCCAATCAGTAGCTGATACCCCCTTTTACATGAGAAATCTATTCCTTTTCACAAACAGAGCATCAGGGGGTGCTGTATGACTGATATTGTGGTGAAACACCTCCCACAAGAAACAAGAAAAGTACATACTCCTGGCAGTTTCCTGACTGTGAACCTTGCTGCATTGTGGGAAATAGCTGTTTACAGCTGTTTCCAACTGCCAAAAAGCATGCAGCAGCTACATCACCTGCCAACAGTAAAATGTTCACTGGAGTTCCTCTTTAAGAGTTTGAAATGGTTAACACTGTCATCTTCCACCCCACTTTCCAGAGTCCAAAGTCTAGTCACTAAGGGTTCCCTTACATTATTTATATTTGCAGTTTGACTGACCTTTTGATCCAATAATTTTATTAGATCAGATGAGAATCGATCGGGCATGCTGACGGACCCGACAGACCCCCGTCTGGTGTTCCCCCAGGTATATGTGTGTCTCCCTGTGCCCATGTGAAGTGTTTAAGGCTCATCTGTCTCCTCCATTGTATGGCATCACAGCGAGTGCCTGTACCATGCGACACTGGTGCACATTGTAACGTCACTACATGCGGCAGTGTTGCGTGGCATATTCACTCATGGTAATGCCCAACATTGCCGGAGGCCAGGATTCACGCCAGCATGACAAGCGAGCATTCAACATTGCCCATGGGCACGGGGTGGGGAGTCAGAGTTGGCACTAGGACGATTTGAAAAAGATTTCATGCTGAGATCTAGTGGAAATTGGTGTGCAGTTTGTGGGCAAGCATTAGTACCTTCTCTGATCAGATTCCATCACAGAGGAATCTGTCTGATGGTCGATCTAGTGGCAGGGAGGTTTATAATACAGTTGGCCATTTTTGGGGGTGAACATCATTACTTACCTACAGGAGGCTGCTGGTCTGCCCCTCCCCAGTCCAAATGGGAGCAGCCATCTTCCCTAGGAGAGACCACAGCTACTGCATTTTAAAGCTCCAGACTAAGGCATGTGACTGCCACAATGCATGCTGGGAGATGTAGTCCATGGATGTGAGTACGCACAACTTTGCTGGGAGCTTCAAAATACGGCAGCTGCAGTCTCTCCTGGGGAAGATGGTGGATCCCATATGGACCGGGGGCCAGAGGAGCAGCCCCCGTAGGTAAGTAACGATGATCACTCCTACCAACAACCCATTCTGTTATGAACCTTCCTTATGGGCAGGTTCATTTTATATAGTTTCAATCACAGGTGCTTAGTAGCTTACCTTTCACACATACCATTAGTGTTGCATGTCAGGAGTTTGATTCTGAGAGCAGCACTTCAGGAAACAAGCCCTATACAGACATGTTTCCCTGTTATACCAGAGCGATGCGTACTGTTGCCAGGGCTGGGCCGAGGCAGAGGCGAGAGAGGCTCCAGCCTCAGGGCGCAGTGTAGGAGGGGGCGCAGAACTCACTCAGCTATCATTTCCCTATTGTGTTTGAAACAGAGAGAAATAAGAAAAGGGGATACATAGCAGTGACTGCAATCCAGATAACTAGAGATTAAGGTGTTAGGGGGGTTGGGGGCCCGGGGGAGCCTCTAATGGCCCATACTCACGGGCTACAATTGTCGCCGCAACACGCGACAGGTCGCCCGTGAGTATGAGGCGTTGCACGGGCGCGTACCCCGAACCGTCGCTCGTTGCTGCTGTCGCCAGGCGATTGGCGCGGTCAATCGCCCGGCAACAGTTGCCGCCGCAACTCCGCCGCAACTGTCGCTAGTCCGCGTGAGTATGCGGACTAGCGACAGCAAGCAGCAGGGAATACCCTGAGCTTCCGGCGGGGGGAGGAACTTCAGCGACAGCTTCCTTCTCGTGAGTTTCCAGGTCCCTCCACCGCGTGTATGCGGAGGGACCTGGCGACGAGCTGTCGCCGGCCTGTCGCGCACACGCTCCCGTGTGCTAGCGACAGGCCAGAAATGTTGCCCGTGAGTATGGGGCATTAGTCTAGTAGCAATCAGTGTGTGACGGCTGGGGTGGGAGGGTTGGGGGGGGGGGTGCATTTTGGTGTCTCAGCCTTGAGTGCTGGAAGACCTTATCCCAGTTTTTACTGTTGCTATGGAGGGGGGGAGGAATGATAGCACAGTGCACGATGGAGAGGCCTCTGGCCATCAGGGTGAGGATGTAAACAATGTGCTCAAACTTTTGTTGATGCACTGGGGAGGTGTGTATGAGGCATTTGCTTTATAAGAAACAACTTACTACATGCTTTGCTTTTCTTATACTGCATAAAATAGGATGTAGGGTATTATGACTAAGTCGTTTGTCTTTTGGCAAAACACGTCACATGTACACAGATGACGCGTTTGGCTCTAGTGGCATTATAACTGTCACATGCTTAAATGTCAAAGAAAAGCAATGAAGGCAAAGCATATAGATTTGCGATATGCTTCCAGCAAACACTCGTCTATTTTTAGGTTCCAGTTACACAGCTCATATTTTTTACTAAACAAACCCAGAAGTGTAGAAACCAGTTGTGCGGTTGTGAAGAAATTGTTTTGGAAACCAGACAGCTCTGACATGTCAGCATATAGCCATTCACTTCAACCAAAGTGCCAATTCTGTTTCATTTAGCGCTGAGTAGTGCACTTCTGGGACGTCAAAGAACAGGGTGCAGCCGGTGGAAGTGCTGCAGGTCTCCTCATTGTTGTGCAGGAATAAGTGGAAAGGACAGTAAGTAGGCTCCCTGCACATTGCAAATCCGTTTTCCGATTCCATTTCCGATTCCGATTTTCCCTGAATACATTCAACTGAAAATCGGATCAAAAAATGCAGCATGCAGTAAAGATTAAAAATCGGAATCGGATGTAAAAACCGATTAAAAAGCGGAATCGGAAATGCATGCAGTGTGCAAAAGGCCAGGTGGCCATATGGCCATACGTTTATCAATTTTCCCGTTGATGTCCAGCAGATTTGAGCACTCTTATTGAATCTACTAGAAATTGATGCCACAAACGACGACTGGTTGATTTTCAAACCTGTCCAACACACCTGGATATTGCTTGATCAGTGATGAGTCAGGAGCACAGCGGTAGCAGTATTCGATATCGAGATGAGCTACCTGCAGTGTTGGCAGTGGAACTTGTCTGCACACGCACTTCCTGTGTCTTCTCACCATAGTCGCCAGGCGCTGCTCCTCGTATCCATGTATCTTTTCTCCCGGGGTGCCTTTGTCCCATGACAAATACTCGTGCTTTAAAAGAATTTTTGAATATTTGACCTGAGGAAGCGACTTTTGGTCGCGAAACGCGTTGTCTTAATATACCTGCCTGTGCTGTCACAACAGCCTCCTTTAATGTTATTTAACATTATTTATACTCTTTGTATTAGTATATTCCAGTCCCCCTGCAAGATTTAGTTATTTAGCATTTCCCAACTGTAACTCCCTGCTCAACAGCCTTGTCTAGATGTTTCTGCAACAGTTGAGTTCAGTTAGTGAGGAGATCCTGCTGTGCTTGTAGTCGCATCATATTTTTACCTATGAATATGCTCTAAAAAAACATCTTTGTATGCTTTCAACGCAAGTAAAGATACTACAGATTATACTTGGAGTCATTATTTCATCGAGTAAACTGCCTCTGGAGGTTTCTAAATCAGTGTGGAGTTATACTGCTATACAGACTGGGTCTTCTGGAGTATGCCTCACACATAAAGCGGGAATTCGAAACAGAACAGTAAAAATATGATATCTGCAAGAAGGTAATGGGATTTCCTGTCAACTCATCAGTAAAGGACTGATCTGCAATACAATAAAGGATTACCTAGCTACACATCAAACACAAATCTACAAAGAGTAAATAGACATTCAGCAAAAAAGTACAAGAATTGCCTGTTTGCCTTCCTACAGTGAATACAGTGAGTACAGATTGCTTCAGAAATTGTACATTTCTTCTGTTTGGGACTATCGCTATTAAGTTTAAAAAAAAAAAAAAATTCACCCAGTGATAAGATTCATAAGCATCATATCTGCAGCCATAGAGCATGTCTATTTCTGCGCATTCTATTAACATGGAAGATGAATTAATTCTCGGTCAAGATGATTCAGATAAACATGTTGTACTACCTGAGAGACCAAGGCGGTCAATACATCTTTCTCTAAAGGCAAGAGAGAGGTATGAAGCAGAAAGTGAAGGAATGTTTCATAGTCTGTCTGAATTGTGGATAAAAACGCAGCAACACATATCTGATATTGAGAAGACTGGCAGTAATGGAGAGCAATTAAACAATGCACTTACAAGACTTAAGAAGACATATGAAAATTACAGGAAACTCTCTGAAAAATATTCTTCCTTTCTATCGCAAGTTAGTACAGAACAAGCGTCAAAAGAGTTGAATGACTTTACCACCGCTGATCAACAGAGACATGTTACGTTTATGGAAGCAAAGTTACAGTTAGAGAATAGGATAGCAAATTTGATCGAAACTACATCCTGTACCTCTATTTCTTCTAGACACTCAAAAAAACTGTCAGTGCAAGCAACCTCTCACAGATTTACTAGATCAAGCAAATCGCTGCAGTCACTCTCCCAGAGGTCAGCATTAAGCATTCAGTTAGTCAAAGCCCGTGCAGAAGCAGAGGCTGCGAAAGCACAATCTTATTGCTTTGAACAAGAATCGACTCTTAAAGCGGACGCAGCACGCAAACAGGCGGACGCAGCACGCAAACAGGCTGAAGCACAGGCAGAAGCAACACGTGTGCAGGCGGAAGCACAGGCAGAAGCAACACGTGTGCAGGCAGAAGCACAGGCAGAAGCAACACGTGTGCAGGCAGAAGCAACACGTGTGCAGGCAGAAGCAACACGTGTGCAGGCAGAAGCACAGGCAGAAGCAACACGTGTGCAGGCAGAGACAGAGGCCCAGTTAGAACTTCTGCAAAAGAAAAGAGAAGAAGCAGCAGCTCTAGCAAGGTTAAAGGTCTTCGAACAAGCTGTGGAAGAGGAAGAAGGAATTAATTACCCTAGCCTAAAGTCTGCTGACGATCCTGCTAAACGAACTTTGCAATTTGTTATGAACCAGAACAATGGATATACTCCCCTGCATACAGCTGAAGTCTCTACACCTACCTGTTCAGCAAGTAAGCAGCCAGAATGCATACCATTAAAACATGAATCTCAGTTTAACACTGTACCTTTGAAGGATTCTGCTATGCTGTCCAACACTACAAGTCCAAGAGAACAAATCTATACACCTTGTCAGACCTCAGCAAGATATAATCACAAAGAAATATCACAACCAATTGGAACAAATCCCATGAATCTCATAACACAGTCTTTTTCAAGCTCCCATGCTCCAAACATCACACAGATCAAACCCTCGCCTGGAGTAAACGCATCTGCATCTCCATTCTCTACATCACCACTGGAACAGCACAAGCCACATACTGTCTGCAGTGGTGACGCATTTCCACGTACAGAAATAAAATCAGAAAAGTCTGAAATTGAAGAAGTTGGCAAGTATATGATTCGCCGAGAGCTTCTTAACTCTGGACTAACGAAATTTGATGATCAACCAGAAAACTACAGAGGTTGGCGAGCTACATTCAAGACTATAATCCAGAACCTGGAGATTGAACCTATAGGAGAACTTGATCTACTTATCAAATGGTTGGGACCGCAGTCATCAGAACAAGTTAAAAGACTGAAATCTGTTCATTGCGATGATCCAGCAACGGGTCTTAACATAGTTTGGGAGAGATTAGAGAGAGTTTATGGATGTTCTGAAGCTATTGAGCTTGCTTTATTCAAGAGACTTCGAAACTTCCCAAAACTGTCTAACAAGGACAACCACAAGTTTCAAGAATTAAGCGACCTTCTTCTTGAAGTAGAAAGAGCCAAGGCAGACCCACACCTTCCAGGTCTTGTCTACTTGGATACAGCTCATGGTGTAAACCCAATTGTACAGAAGTTGCCACCGAATATTCAGAGTGAATGGGCAAAGAAAGGATCTAAATATAAACAGGACTATAAAGTATCCTTTCCACCTTTTTCTTTTTTCTCCAAATTCATTAGAGACATAGCTACTGTAAAGAATGACCCAAGCTTTTTATTTTTTGATACTACAGTTCTTCCTTCAACACCTTTAAATTGCGATACTCAAGGCAAGTTTAAGGACTCACGGAACTCTATCTATGTCAAGAATACTGGAATCTTCTCAAGTTCTCAAGACTCTGATTTTAAACCACAGCAAGTCAAGGAAAATGATCCTAGGTATCAATGTTCTATTCATAACAAGCCACACCCTCTTAGAAATTGTCGTGTGTTTAAACAAATGCCCTTTGAAGAGCGCAAGTCTTTCCTCAGAGAACACGATATTTGTTATAGATGTTGTGCATCTACAGACCACTTTGCTAAAGACTGTAAAGTTCCTGTCAAATGTTTTGACTGCAACACTGATAAACACATAACGGCTTATCATCCTAGTTCTCCCAAAGAAGTGCTTCAAACTACTCAAGCCTCAAAGACCACACCAAGTTATGGCGGGGAGAGTACTGAGGAAATGACAGCATCTGTATCCACAAAATGTACTGAGGTATGTGAAGAAGGATTCCACAGAAAGTCATGCAGTAAAATATGTCTGGTCAAGGTATATCCAGAAGGACGACCACAGAGCGCAGTGAAGATGTATGCTATCCTTGACGACCAGAGCAATCGTTCATTAGCAAGTCCAGAATTCTTCAACGTGTTCAATATTCAAGGAGAAACCTGGCCCTATACTTTACGAACTTGCTCAGGCCTGGTTAAGATATCTGGAAGAAGAGCACATGGTTTTGTGGTAGCATCTGAGTATGGAAACACAGAATTTTCACTTCCAACACTTATCGAATGTGATCAGTTGCCAAACAATCGAGAAGAGATCCCTACACCAGAAGCGGCTCTTTATCATCCTCATATGAAACACATAGCCAGTTACATTCCACCGCTTGATGATGATGCAAAGATTCTCCTTCTTTTAGGCAGAGATATCCCAAGAGTCCATAAGGTGCGACAACAATGCAATGGACCAAATGATGCCCCTTATGCACAGAAATTAGATTTTGGATGGGTCATAATAGGAGATGTTTGCTTAAATACATTTCAAGAGTCTTATGATGTGTTCTCATGCAAGACCAACATCAGAGAATGTGAATGCACCTTTCATTCACTTAAACATCCTTTTAACTTTCAAGTACAGGAGAGTTTCAGTTTAAAGACTTCATGCGATCTACAAAAGCAAATCAGTTGTAAGAACAGTTCTCATCAAGACTTTGGTGACACTATATTCCAAATAACTCGTGATGACAATAAGACAGTTCCTTCCATTGAGGATAAAGAGTTCATAAACATCTTGAATAATGAATTCTTCAAGGATGAAACTAACAGTTGGGTAGCTCCTTTACCGTTTCGTTCACCAAGAATTAGGCTTCCAAATAACAAGAAACAAGTTATTTCTAGGCTAACTTCACTTAAAAAAATTCTGAAGAACAAACCCGATATGAATGATCACTTTATAAAGGCAATCACTAGCGATGATGGAAAGGTTCGCAAGGTGAAAGTGAAGACAGCAAGAAATGGTAGTGTTAAGACTTTGTTTAGACCTATCACGGAGACAGTCTTACTCCTGCCTTCAAATGAAGATGTCTTATCTACTCGATCCAAGGGAACAGCCTGATATGCCTTCGAGTCTACTGAGTTACATCCTTTCTCCAGTGATGGAAGATTCTTCAAAGATCTGCATTCAAGAATTAATGTTTATGTTTTATGTTTTCTCTCTTCTCTACAAGTCTTAATTATACTTATAGTTTTCAATGTTAAATTGTATTATATATAGTGGTATCTACCGATACCAAGCAGGGAGTGTGCTGTCACAACAGCCTCCTTTAATGTTATTTAACATTATTTATACTCTTTGTATTAGTATATTCCAGTCCCCCTGCAAGATTTAGTTATTTAGCATTTCCCAACTGTAACTCCCTGCTCAACAGCCTTGTCTAGATGTTTCTGCAACAGTTGAGTTCAGTTAGTGAGGAGATCCTGCTGTGCTTGTAGTCGCATCATATTTTTACCTATGAATATGCTCTAAAAAACATCTTTGTATGCTTTCAACGCAAGTAAAGATACTACAGATTATACTTGGAGTCATTATTTCATCGAGTAAACTGCCTGTGGAGGTTTCTAAATCAGTGTGGAGTTATACTGCTATACAGACTGGGTCTTCTGGAGTATGCCTCACACATAAAGCGGGAATTCGAAACAGAACACTGCCTATATATTGGCTTGAGAGTCTTTTCATTACAGGTAAGACGCTTTATTCTCACCTTAGAGATTGTTCAAAAATAAGTTACAACAGTACAATACTAAGGGCGCCTCCGTGCATTGCTATTACCTGAGTGTTATACCCTACTTGTTAGGGGAGTTGTCTCTATCTGTGTATAGGGCACTCTTTTTTCTTAAGGAGCAGTGACCTGAAAGGCCGAGTGGAGACGGTACTTCTCCATATATGTTGAAAGTGGTTGCCGTCAAAAGCAACCCACTTTTGTGAGTATAATAATCTTGATTACCTTGTCCATATACCGAGACGTTATTACACGATAGTGGGCTCCCGGTGCCCCTGTGTTTTTTATCTTTTGTTTTATCCAGTTTGATTACACTCCGCATGGCACGGGGAAAGGGGGGGGGAAGCACATAGATGGGGAGACCTGGGGAGCCCAGCAGACAGTGCACAGCTCCACAGATTTTCAGTAGATTTCATGCCGAAATCTATAAAGAAATCTGTGTATCCTGTGTAGAAGGATTCAATCAGATAGATCTATTGCTTATCAGATTATGATCTGAGAGGGATCTACATGTTGACTACATTGACCAGTGTCAGGGTAGTACCACCCATTACAGCAGTATGGGGACCTGTGCAGTGACTGTGGTGACTGGGGCCCGCCCACCCTGCTGAGTGACATACACGTAACTGTTTCCAGACTCCAGTAGTGTGCACTGAAGTACTGAACAGGAAAAACGAACTGTCTCAGCTTTGGACGGAAATTAGGAATTCTGCACTCACACACACTGTCTCCTGCAATTTTTTTCAGTCAGAGCTGAATTTCTCTCTTATCAGCTCATTAATTCACTGGCTATCCAGACCAGGACATACCATGTTTATCATAAATAAACAGAAGGCATCCCTGTAAGCTGGGTGTATGCAATTGTTCTTCTGCTAGCTGAGCAACAGGTCAGATTACAGAGCAGTGCAGAGAAGTAAAATTCGGTACTTAGCATTTGATATTGGATCTTGAGAAAGCAGATCTCCCCTGTAGTAAAGCATCCCCCTCTCCTGCTCCTTTCCACTCTGACACTGAACGGAGGGGCTGATCAAACCAGGCCAGGGAGATCCAAGCTGCAAGAGTAGCTATGTGAGTAGAGGAGGCACTGAGAGGATCAAGTAAGAGCGTTTTGTTCACATTCATCACACACTGCCTGGTCCTAAGCTGCTTCGTAGATGGATCTGTACTGTACGTCTATCTGCACTATTCAGTCACACCCTCTGGTCTCTGGACAAGGCAGGTTGTTATGTCCCTACAATGATTAAGGCCTGTATGTGATGCTGGGGCACTATGACAGCGGTATAGGGCCCACAAATTTCTGAAGGCAGCCCTATATACAGTACAATAGAGATGTGCTGAGAAATTTTTCCTCTACAATGCCTATACATTCCTCTGGACTCTCACAGGACTAATAAAATTTGGAAGGCAAATGATTGTCAGCTATTACCTTAATTAATCATTTCTCTGGTAATGTATTATTAAAGAACAACTATTAAGGAAACTGTCCTTCTGTAAACCCCACATACCTATAGAGCTTTTAGCCTGCAACAATAGAAAGCTTTTCAGAAGTCTCTCATCACAGCATGTGTGAAAAAAATGCCTTGTTTACCAGTTGTTTGTAACAGTTTGTGTCAGCGTCAGGCTAGTGGCTAGAGCTATAACATGTAGTTGGGTTCCACTTCTGTGCCACTATTCACAGAGGAATTATTTACAGATTGAGCTATTCTTAGCTGTAAACTGTTTATTTTAGACTGCGAGGGAGAGAGAAAAAGACATGAACACACAGAGCTGCAACTGTTCTTATTTACACACTTTTGAAGCTATATTTCTGCTTTCTATTATTTTGAACAGATTCCAGCCACAGTATTGCAGCCAGTGAAGATTGCTTATGTATGCTGGATGTTCTGGACACAGTCCGCCATAGTAATGCCCACAGTGGAAACTGTTCTCTGAAAAAAGCCTTTGTATAGCTACTTGCTAGTAATTACTGGAAATATATGTGGCATTTAGAATTTTAGTTAACTTTGATAGTTGTCCTTTAAGGTGCACATTCACTACAGCAACTGTTGCCTGTAGCGACTACGAGGAAGACAGTTCTGGGCACGAGTATTTTACAGACTTGTTGCTCAGTTACCGCTGAGCAAGGGGCGAAGCTTCTGGCAGGCGAGTTAAGGAGGGTAACAATGCACTGATTTGTAACGGTCGTTTAAAGATCTGGTGTGCCAGATGTTTAAAAGACGTCTGGGGACAGCTGTCCCAGGCTAGATTCTCAGATGGAGGTCTTGCATTACTTTTTGAGGCAGATGATGGGGCCTTCATTTGCTCTGTGGCTGTGTTTTGGATGAATGCTGCCCACGTGTTGCAGCTGTTATATGAAGGACTCGCTTTTCCTGTTTGACATTATTCACCATGAAAGCTGCAGAATAAGCAGGGACACATCCTTTACTGAAGCAGCAGATATGAAATTACAGATCCCTCATCCATGTAAAGTGCCCATTCCTAGTGCTATGGCACCTGTGTAAATAATTGGAAACCCTGGCACTGAGTTGGGGTCCCGATGTGGATAGTGTTTTACATGGAAAGGGGGAGGGGGTAGTTTTAAATGCCATGAGTGGGGTTAGTGTTAGGCACTGGGGGGGGGGGGAAGTAGTGTTAGGCACTAGGAGGGGGGTTAGTGTGAGGGCATTAGTGTTAAACACTAGGAGGGGGGGTTAGTGTTAGGTATTATGAGGGGAGGGTTCGTGTGAGAAAAGGGAATGGGTTAGTCACTAGTAAAATATTGGTAATGTCAATTACCAATAATTTTACTAACGGCACCACCTGGCACCCAACTCATGCACTGGCGCAGATACTTTTTACCTCCCCGGCAAAGCTTACACCTGATAGTTACAAATCTCCTGTAACTGTTTTAATGTCAAGAGTTCATCATGAAATGCAGTCTGCAAAAGAATTGCTAGAGGATGACAACATCACATGTGGCACGTCTCCCAGTAATCTGGTAATAATGTAATTATGGAAGGTGGCTAATATAGAGACGCAGTGTGCCTAAACTATGTCATTCTAGTGTGGGATCACTTCTTTGTTGTGAACTTCACAGAGCACTTTTACTGTATTGGTAACAATGATAATTATAAATATACATATAATATCAGTGTGCTAAGATCCCCTTGTTACAAGGAACCTTGGTGGTCCTGGGGTCAGAAATGGAGGCACACAATTAGAACTGGATAGACTACACATGCTGGCCAGACATGTATAGATTTTAGAACAACTGAACTCTAAAAATTATGTCATACTTAAAACTTAAACCACATAATCAACCAGCTCAGCCATAAGACAAGCTAAAGTTTGGTGATTTTCCTCCATTAATAGTAATTCACCATAACCTATTCCATACACTCAGGTAACTAACCCCATTGTAACAGTGATTCACCATAACCTATTCCATACACTCAGGTAACCATACTTATTGTAACAGTGATTCACCATAACCTATTCCATACACTCAGGTAACTAACCCCATTCTAACAGTGATTCACCATAACCTATTCCATACACTCAGGTAACTATCCCCATTGTAACAGTGATTCACCATAACCTATTCCATACACTCAGGTAACTATCCCCATTGTAACAGTGATTCACCATAACCTATTCCATACACTCAGGTAACTATCCCCATTCTAACAGTGATTCACCATAACCTATTCCATACACTCAGGTAACCATACTTATTGTAACAGTGATTCACCATAACCTATTCCATACACTCAGGTAACTATCCCCATTGTAACAGTGATTCACCATAACCTATTCCATACACTCAGGTAACCATACTTATTGTAACAGTGATTCACCATAACCTATTCCATACACTCAGGTAACTATCCCCATTCTAACAGTGATTCACCATAACCTATTCCATACACTCAGGTAACCATACTTATTGTAACAGTGATTCACCATAACCTATTCCATACACTCAGGTAACTATCCCCATTCTAACAGTGATTCACCATAACCTATTCCATACACTCAGGTAACTATCCCCATTCTAACAGTGATTCACCATAACCTATTCCATACACTCAGGTAACTATCCCCATTCTAACAGTGATTCACCATAACCTATCCCATACACTCAGGTAACTAACCCCATTGTAACAGTGATTCACCATAACCTATTCCATACACTCAGGTAACCATACTTATTGTAACAGTGATTCACCATAACCTATTCCATACACTCAGGTAACTAACCCCATTCTAACAGTGATTCACCATAACCTATTCCATACACTCAGGTAACTATCCCCATTGTAACAGTGATTCACCATAACCTATTCCATACACTCAGGTAACTATCCCCATTCTAACAGTGATTCACCATAACCTATTCCATACACTCAGGTAACCATACTTATTGTAACAGTGATTCACCATAACCTATTCCATACACTCAGGTAACGATCCCCATTGTAACAGTGATTCACCATAACCTATTCCATACACTCAGGTAACCATACTTATTGTAACAGTGATTCACCATAACCTATTCCATACACTCAGGTAACTATCCCCATTCTAACAGTGATTCACCATAACCAATTCCATACACTCAGGTAACTATCCCCATTGTAACAGTGATTCACCATAACCTATTCCATACACTCAGGTAACCATACTTATTGTAACAGTGATTCACCATAACCTATTCCATACACTCAGGTAACTATCCCCATTCTAACAGTGATTCACCATAACCTATTCCATACACTCAGGTAACTATCCCCATTCTAACAGTGATTCACCATAACCTATCCCATACACTCAGGTAACTAACCCCATTGTAACAGTGATTCACCATAACCTATTCCATACACTCAGGTAACCATACTTATTGTAACAGTGATTCACCATAACCTATTCCATACACTCAGGTAACTAACCCCATTCTAACAGTGATTCACCATAACCTATTCCATACACTCAGGTAACTATCCCCATTGTAACAGTGATTCACCATAACCTATTCCATACACTCAGGTAACTAACCCCATTCTAACAGTGATTCACCATAACCTATTCCATACACTCAGGTAACTATCCCCATTGTAACAGTGATTCACCATAACCTATTCCATACACTCAGGTAACTATCCCCATTCTAACAGTGATTCACCATAACCTATTCCATACACTCAGGTAACCATACTTATTGTAACAGTGATTCACCATAACCTATTCCATACACTCAGGTAACCATACTTATTGTAACAGTGATTCACCATAACCTATTCCATACACTCAGGTAACTATCCCCATTGTAACAGTGATTCACCATAACCTATTCCATACACTCAGGTAACCATACTTATTGTAACAGTGATTCACCATAACCTATTCCATTCACTCAGGTAACCATACCCATTGTAACAGTGATTCATTATAACCTATTCCATACACTCAGGTAACCATACCCATTACAACAGTGATTCACCATAACCTATTCCATACACTCAGGTAACCAACCGCATTCTAACAGTGATTCACCATAATCATCCTTTTAAGCTCAGGCAACCATAATTAAACATGACCATTGTAATATTGCAGTCCGCTGAACTAGTGAGTGAGTGACTACCTACCCCCAATAACGTGCTATAATGGAGGCTGGAGGGGGGCTTGGGGTTACTGCTGTTTTAAGTGCTTCAGAGTATAAAATTCCAAGATTTATAAATGAGTTGGATTGGGCAGTGCAGTTCCTGCTTCTTTTCCATTCTCCAAAAACAGAAGAGCTGCTTTCTGTTACCCTTTCAGCTACAACAGCCAGGAATACCTCTATCCTGTATAGTGGCTGGATAGAGTACTGGTTAAGTACTCTGCCTCTGACACAAGAGACCTGGGTTTGAAGTTTGGCTCTTCCTGTTCAGTATGCCAGCACCTACTCAGTGAGGAGACCTTGGGCTAGACTCTCTAACACTGCTACTGCCTATAGAGTGCGCCCTAGTGGCTGAAGCTCTGGCGCTTTGAGTTTGCAAGGAGAAAAGCACAACAGAAATGTTCTGTGTCTTGTTTGTAACTTTGATGACCTGTGGCCTGAAAAACAAGGCACTGCAGCAAAGAGAAACCAGTATTCTATAACCCTATATACTCCTACAACACACATATCAACCCTTTCTAAAATGTTACATTTATACAACAGCTTATATATCTTTAAAAATGTATGTTTCTCCACAATTGTTGTGGGAGCTGCCGCATTACCATGAGGCAGGGGTCACACTTGTCTTTCAGTTTCTACACTTTTCAGAAAACTGAAAGACAAATGTGACCTCTACCTTACAACAGCTAATGTAAATTATAGAGAAAACTGACAAATTGCGCAAGATGTCAGTTTTTTTTCTGCGTGCGAAATCTACATTCAAGTGTGACCTAGCTCATTGATTAACATGAGTTCTCAGTTGAAAACAGTTTTTCTGTGCAGAAAACGCGCACGAAAGCCGACAAGTGTGACCCCTGCCTGAGACTTTCCTTTTATGCAGGATGGTCCTACTAAAGCACAAATGTATCATTTCTACAAGTGCACCCCCAGGGGGCAACTGAGCTGAATCCAGTCCACACAAATTGGCTGCGAAAGCCTACAATCACCTGTACTCTTCTATTGACTAGTTCTATTTGTGACCAGGCAGCAAACATATCTGTAACTTTGTGTTCCAGCTGCCATTTTACAATATTCAATACTGTTTTAAAGGACACCTGAAGTGAGAGGTATATAGGAGCTGCCATATTTATTTCCTTTTAAGCAATACCAGTTGCATTGCCATCCTGCTGATCCTCTGCCTCTAAAGGGGCCCATAAACCTAAAGATATTCCCGCCGATATACAGCAGATTCGATCACTGTGATCGAATCTGCTGTGAAATGGTTGCGCAAACGTTGACCGAACGATCGATTTCCGACTGAAATCGATCGTTTGACGATTCCCGTCGTTCCTGTCCGTGCAGAAGATTTCGCTCGATCGTTGGCGGGTCGGGAGTGCGTTGATAGCGGCGTTCAAATCTCCGTTGCAATACAGTGGCAATACATTACCTGCTCCACCGGCGCTGTCACCACTGCTCCTTCTCCGCTGGGCTCCAAGTCCGGCAGGCTTCACTTCTTCCTGTCCCGGCAGGAAGTTTAAACAGTAGAGCGCCCTCTACTGTTTAAACTTCCCCGGACAGGAAGTGAAGCTGGAGCCCTGGAGCAGAGAGCGGAGAAGAAGACAGCGGAGACCGGGGGACTCGCGCCGGCCGGATCAGGTAATGTATGAGGGGGGTGGGGGAGTGGGCTAGGCAGCAGCTTCACAGATGGTGTATCGAATTCATGCTGAGATCGATTCACAATCTGTTTGCAGTAAAGGCAGCCATACGATCCCTCTCTGTTCAGATTCAGTCAGAGAGGGATCTGTCTGTTGGTCGATCTGATGGCAAATCGACCAGTGTATGGCCACCTTAATACTTTTAGCCGTAAACCTTGAACGATGCAAATCAGGTGTTTCTGACAATATTATCAGATCTGACAAGATTAGCTGCATGCTTGTTTCTGGTGTTATTCAGACCTTAGTTCAGCCAAATAGATCGGCAGGGCTGCCAGGAAACTGGTATCATTTAAAAAAAATAATGGCAGCCTCCATATTCTTGTCACTACAGTTGTCCTTTAAAGGTAACCAGAGATGAACTATTCACACAAAATAAACATATCAGTTGATAGCTTGTAAAGAATAAATGCTCTACCTGATAATTTCGCCACTCTGGTGTGCCTTTTTGAGTGTTTTTTTTATCCATTATTGCTCCAGGAAATATCCAATATGGCCGCCGGCTCATACCTGTTCTGCTTCCGGGTTATGAGTTGTTCTGGATGTGCTGTCTAGGCTATATGAGACTATAGACAAGCAGGGCTGCTGCAGCCTTTCATCTGTCTGCTTTCATTATTCTGGTATGCTGTGTGGCTGCCTGTAGGAAGTGTCTCTCATAGAAATGAAACTGCATACAGTAGATAATGACTGGCTGCACACTGCACACAGATACACTTGTGTGTGTCAGAGCTTCTTTCTCTGCAGCAGCCGCCCCTCCCATATCAACAGCTCTGAGTATGAAATCTGAGCCAGGAGGTGGCAGGCTTGGGCGGCTTGAAAAGACTCCACAGAAGAGTGACTCAGCTATAATGATTCCAGGTCAAACATAGACTGAATCAGTCAGTGGATTCTTATCACAGTTCATAACAGATAGATTAGACTGAGAAGAATAAAACTAAAAGCAGGGTAGGTGTTTACTGTCATGTTCCCACTGATAAATGTAATAAAATACAGGAGGGTGCTTCGTCTCTGGTTCTATTTAAAGGAGAAATAACGTGTCTTACTGAGGGGCGAGTGTGGTATAAGGCCTACACCAGTCAGTTCAACTCCTGATTGGTCAGTGCAGCCACTGGGTGACTCCTCTTTATCTGTATTTGGACGCAAGACAAACATTTGAGGTTTTGTGATAGTTTGTTGTTGCTTGAGAGAGTTTAGGAATTGGTATAAGGACATAACTACACTCTGTATCATTACAGGAGCTGAAATGGGACTTTGTTCTGGTGTGTCAGAGCAGCGCTATTGACGGTGTGGAGGAGATGAAGAGGCGGAAATACATGTCTCAACTTGAAATGAAGCGCTTCAAGATAAAGGTTAGCTTTTATCAGAATGTAAGAAGTATTAAATAATGTATGTTTAGGTGGTGGTTTACTAAAAGTGAACTGAAATGGTTTTCTCTTTAAACGTCCAGTCATGTAGAATGTTAAAAAAAATCAATAATTCTTTCACATAATTGAACATTTAAAGTGAATAAATATTCATGTTATGACTAATAAATCACCGCTCTGTAGTTGGTACTTCAATGCAATCAGACATTAAAATAGGCACCACATGGTAGGCATGGTCGGAAATGCTAATTTCCAACCAATGCCATTTACCGATTCCGCGGATTTCTGTTTTCCAATTTCCGAGGAGCCTTTTTTTGGGGGGTCATTTTTTGCATCCTCTGGTTGGCCAAATACTTCCGAGTTGACTCTGCATTCTCTGATTGGTCCAATGCTTCCGAGTTTCGTCATTGGACTAAAATTACAGAGTCGAGGTAATGCAGTATTTCTGCAGAAATCTGATTTTGGAAATGCCGATTCCCGATCAAATATGCGAAAATTTTATTTCCAAGGAATCCGAATGATCCCTACCGTATAGACGGAAATGTTAATTGCAGCTATAGCAGCGCCAAGGCTGTAATTCGGCCATCAGCTGTGTTTAATAAATATTGTAATTAAGTGGCAGGCATTGGCATAGGGTAATAGGTTAAATTTAGCGGCAAAGGTGACAATCATATCAGCGGATATCAAATGGGGGTTGGTTAGGGTTAGACATCAATATTGGGAGGGTTCAGGTGGGAATAGGGTTTCATGATTTAGCAATAGGAAAATATCTGTAAAAATTACCTTTATTATACTATTGTATTACCCATTGCCCCTTAGTAGAATATGGGTAATATGGATATTCTACAAGTGGCTTTCCCTGGTGCCCAAATCACCGCAGCACCCTTTTTAGATTTACGCACCAGGCACAGGAACTGGGAAAAAAGGGCGCATATGGCTTATGGACTAAAAGGGCGCCCCATAGGTTTCAATGCAAAATATTGGCTACTGGGCGCCAAAGAAGAAATTAGGGCGCCCGTTAAATAGCGGTTGTCGGAACTGTGTAATCAAAATTTTTTATTTATAAAATACGTTTTGTAACAAATATCATTTTGAGTAGTTTTCACTACCGTTTTAACTTATTTTAGCATTTTAAAATTCGTTTTTTAGGAGTACAATGCATAAATTATAATTTTGAAGCTTACTATTACAAATATATTGCTTTTTGAATTAACCTTGTTTGGGGAATTACAATAGGGTAGCAGGAAAAAAGGGCGCCGGCTGAGGGTGGACTAAAAGGGCGCCACCATAGACTTTAATGCAATTATTGTTAATACGACGAAAAAAGCCGAAACAAGGGCGCCACAATAAATATTGTTAAGAACATTAGAACTTGAGTTTTTGAAGGATGTTACCGTTTTTAGAAGCTTGCAACGTTATAGTTTTTATCATATTATTTTGTTTGTAATTTTATGTACAGATTTTACGTTATCAAATATATTATCGTTTCTATGTGGAAAAGAGTGTTTCTGCCGACGGAGTGGTTAGGGTTAGGTAACACCAGGGGCAGTGGTTAGGGTTAGGCACCACCCGGACGGCGGTTAGATTTAGGCAACACTAGGGGGGTGGTTAGGGTTAGGCACCATCAGGGAGGTGGTTAGGGTTAGGCACCACTGGGGGGGGGGGGGATAGGGTTAGGCACCACCGGGGCGAACACTGCAAATGCAGTGCTGGAGACTTGGGCGCAGCCGGCGCCATTATAGACCGTAATAGGAATTACGGCTATAGTGACGCACAGTCAGTAACTTTGGCGCCGTCAGAAGATGGAGCTGAAGTTACTTTTAAAACACTATAATTCGCCTTCCAGCAATAGCTGGTAGCCGAATTACATAATTTCCCACTATCCACGTGGACCTAGAGGTGGAATAGTATTTAACGCCGCCGGGAACTTGTGCAGCAGCAGGAAAAGCCATAGCGGCTGTATCTGCACCCAAGTCTCCTGGCGGCGAATCCTCTTGGATGCCCATCGAGGGGGTTAGGGTTAGGTACCACCAGGGTGGGGTTCTGTGTGAGAGTAGGGTTTGGATAAGTTGTATTATTACGTATAATTACGGTAATATATTTTCGTTATTATTTCCTGTCTGTTTTAACAACGGCATTTATCGTTAACCAAGTTTGCCAATGATGTTTATCGTTATCAGATTTCGTTATCCACCAGTGCCATTTCATTATCCAGCTGGGCCCTTTTTTCACAGAGCCCTTTTTTCATGCACGCAATTCTAGTTTAATATATATATATTGTATAAGTATAATAATAAGTATAATATAAGTATATTGTAATCAGTATAATCTAATATATTGTTTTTTATATTACCATTATTTTAAGATTTTTTAATGCATCTGTTATTGTAAGGCTTTTTATACTATAAGAAATATATAGCTTTTTATATTCATGTTATTTGCAGAGAAGTAGGTGCATTTTTTGGGTTAGGCACCACCACAGGGGTCTTAGGGTTAGGCACCACCAGTGGGGTCTTAGGGTTAGGCACCACCAGTGGGGTCTTAGGGTTAGGCACCACCAGGGGGGTTTTAGGGTTAGGCAACACCAGTGGATGTCTAAGGGTTAGGGATAGGCACAGGGAGGGTTCTGTCTGAGAGTAGGGTTAGGTATACTTGCAGTAAAATATCTGTAATATTTACAATTTCTTTCCTATGCTTAATACAAGAGTAAACATCGTTTTATGATTATAGACAACATTTTCTGATTTTAACCACTTGAGGACCTAGCCTTTACCCCCCCCCCCCCCCCCTTAAGGACCAGCGCTGTATTTTCAGATCTGTGCTGGGTGGGCTCTACAACCCCCAGCACAGATCAGCTGGCATGCAGATCGATCAGATCGCCCCCCTTTTTTCCCCCCTAGGGGGATGATGTGCTGGGGGGGTCTGATCGCTTCTGCATGCTGTGGGTGGCGGGGGGGCACCTCAAAGCCCCCCTCCGCGGCGACATTCTCCCCCTCCCTCTTCTCCCTCCCTGCCCGAGAGATCGGAGGCTGCACAGGAACGGATCTGTCCTGTGCAGCCTCTAATAGGCTCCCCGCTGTCATGTGACAGCGATCCCCGGCCGCTGATTGGCCGGGGATCGCTGATCTACTACAACGCTGCTACTGTAGCAGCATTGTAAAAATGTAAACAAAGCGGATTATTTCCGCTTGTGTTTACATTTAGCCTGCGAGCTGCGATCGGCGGCCCGCAGGCTATTCACGGAGCCCCCCGGCGTGAATTGACAGGAAGCAGCCGCTCGCGCGAGCGGCTGCTTCCTGATTAATTAGCCTGCAGCCGGCGACGCAGTACTGCGTCGCTGTTCCTGCAGCTGCCACTTTGCCGACGCGCGTTATGAGTGCGCGGTCGGCAAGTGGTTAATACTGTTATTTTAACATATTTATAGTTGATTTTAGATTATGATTTAGAAACCATACAAAAATTGTTATAGATAATATCTTAAAATGTTGTCTATATCCCGTGCCCTCTTTTCCAGACCCCCTTTTTGCATGTATGCCCAGGCACTGTCTATTGTGGGGTATAACTGATGTGTTGCTTTTATGTTCACTTTTACTGTATTTATGTATGACTGTCCTACTGTATTTTACAGTACAGGTACACAGGACTATACCAAACACTGGAACCGGAGTAAACACACACTTTACTTTCTTTATGGAACAAAATTACTCATCACCCATATCACCTGTGTGAAAAACTCATCGCTGCCTTAAGCTTAATAATATAACTGGTTGCACCACTTTTTGGCAACAGGAGCTGCAGCTTCATATGTCCATAATTTGATATCGCTCTTTCACATTGCTATTTAGGAATGTTAACCCATGCTTCTTTGCAGAGTTGCTTTAAAGGCCTACTTCAGGGCCACAATTTAGTAATGTATTTCACAGGAAATTTTGCTTTTAAAAAAACAAACAAACATTTTTTTTTTTATAATTAGCATCTCAAGTCCTCACAAACAAATGAATGGTTACCGTCCTTGACTATTTTCTGAAACAGAGAACAATGCAAGGCTCTTCAATTATGGCCTGGTTTTTAAGGTCGTGGAGTACCAAGGTTTCCTCAACCATGGCATTACCACCATCACCATTTCACATTGTTGGAATGGTGTTCTCTCTATGAATGTTGTATTTGCTTTATACTATTTAGATACACTTGACACACATGTTAATGTGTAAGCAAATTATGTTTTTTTATGGTAAATGTGAAGTTTTCCACAAATGGGACATTGATACCCCATCTACTTCCATCTGGTCAAAGAGAATGAATAAAGCCATGATATGGTATACGATCACTTACCTTAATCGCAACTGTCCTGCTAAGTTATTTTGATAAGATCTGGCAGTGATGGGTTTATTATGCGGACTCGCACGATGTTCTGGACAACTCCTCAGCATGAGTGTCTACAAGCCTAATGGCACAGGTCTTGTAACAGGTTGTTGAAACTTTGGCGCAGCGCCTTGCTGCAGTTGGCGGTCTCTATTAATTCCCGATTAGTACACCGAACCACTGGGTGGGTGGGCGAGATGTTGGGAAGTAGGTGAACTGTTTTGTACTGTTGTATGTTTTATGCCTCAAAATTCAATAAAATTAAACTTTAAAAAAAATATATGTGTAAGCAAAAGGTTTCCTCCTGGTCCAGGCACTGGCCACAAAATGCTTTATTGACGTGGCATATAAACGCATATAAACATTGCTCTTATGATGTTTATATCAGGAATATGCATATAGTATTGCGGGGGATAGTGGCTCATGGGGTGGAAGCAGCGGTACACGGCACAATGGCATTTTTTGTGTCCAAGCTGGATGCTTGTTCACATGTTGGGTGCGTGTGCACAGAGCTGGGTTTACCATATGGCACTATAGGCACGTTCCTACAGGCGCCTTAAGATGGAAGGGTGGCTCAGTCCCCTCTTTGAGTGCCTTCCTCCCTCTTTGCCTATGCAAAATCCCGAACAGAGTGTAAATGAGAGGTTACTCATCCAGCTCTTGGCATTCCACTGACAAGATCACCCTACGGTCTGAGGCACTAGTAGCTACCACTTATTATTGAGGGTAACTCTGGCTATCTAATGCTAAGGGGCACCTGTAACTGCCTATAAAGGGCAAAGGAAGTAAGGGAGAAGGGACGGCCAGCACACTTGCAGTGCAGTTTGGGGGGTTTGCAGGTTCATGGAGGGCAAAGTCTAAGGTGCCAGAACATCTGTGCCTATAGGCTCCCGTGATGTAAATCCGGGCCTGCGTGTGCATGTTTATATACCGTCCTGCCACATCATTAAATCATTTCTGGCTTACACATTGGTCTGCATTACCTCACCAAGAGTCCAGCATGTGCAGCTCCTACAAAAATCTATATTGCGAGTGACCAATGTTGTGAGCTCTTTACTTTGTGGAATGCTGTAGATGCCTCTCTCCCCAGCTAACACATGTATATGAACTAGACAGACCGGAAGATTTGTAAAGTTTTATGACTTGTTGTGTCCTTAGACAGAATTTGGCAGTCCAGGTACTTACTGGAAGACTCACCATTGTTACTGGTGTTCCCATTCACAAATTATGACTGCTAATAATATTTTTGATCAATATTACACACCATATGTCATTTTGTGCCAGCTGCATGTAGACAGCATAACTGATGCTTTGTGATTTCACAGAAAGTAAGAGATGGGAAGAAGGTATTTTATGGTGTCCGGGCACCTCCAGACGTCTTCAGAAAATATGTCCGTCTTCTGAAGAACCCGGATCAGGGCAACCACAACCTGAATACTGAACACGTCTCTGAAACAAGCAGGTGATGCCAATATGTGTTTTCCTCTGCTGCCAGGCTGCTAATACTCTAATGCCAGTTTTATATAATCAGATTACCTGAGAGGTACTGTTTCAGTCCTCATAATTGGAATTAAAAGCCCCATTACAGGCATACATGCTTTTCTAGATCCTGTGGATGGCTTGTATTTATAGGTATAGAAGACCCTTAATTAGCTGATGTTGAATAAATAAGCCTTATGGTGCCCATACATGGTACAATTTCCCTTATATTACATAGAAATGGTAAGTAGAGATGGCCTGAACGGTTCGCCGCCAACTTTTTTTGTGCAAATTTTGTGGGTTTGCATTCGTGGCAAAACGCAAACTTTTAGCAATTTCAACCCGCCCCCTATACCACATCATTGGGCTAAACTTTGACCCTTTACATCACAGTCAGCAGACACATGGCAGCCAATCAGGCTGCACTCCCTCCTGGAGCCCCCCTCCCCCTTATAAAAGGCAGCAGCGTCGACCATGTTCTTACTCTGTGTACATTGTATTATAGCAGCAGTCAGTGCATACATTTTCACTGCACCTGTGTGACTGTACATTGTATTATAGCAGCAGTCAGTGCATACCTTTTCACTGCACCTGTGTGACTGCACATTGTATTATTGCAGCAGTCAGTGCATACCTTTTCACTGCACCTGTGTGACTGCACATTGTATTATAGCAGCAGTCACTGCATACCTTTTTACTGCACCTGTGTGACTGCACATTGTATTATACCTCCAGCAGTCACTGCATACCTTTTCATTGCACCTGTGTGACTGCACATTGTATTATACCATCAGTCAGTACCTTTCACTGCATCTGTGTGACTGCACATTATATTATACCAGCAGTCACTGCATACTTTTCACTGCATCTGTGTGACTGCACATTGTATTATACCACCAGCAGTCACTGCATATCTTTCACTGCATCTGTGTTACTGCACACTGTTTTATATACCAGTCACTGAATACCTTTCACTGCATCTGTGTGACTGCACACTGTTTTATATACCAGTCACTGCATACCTTTCACTGCATCTGTGACTGCACATTGTATTATACCAGTCACTGGCACTGCATACTTTTCACTTTATCTGTGTGACTGCACATTGTATTATAATACCAGTCAGTGCATACCTTTCACTGCATCTGTGTGACTGCATATTGTATTATACCACCAGCATTCACTGCATACCTTTCACTGCATCTGTGTGACTACACATTGTATTATACCAGCAGTCAGTGCATACCTTTCACTTCATCCCCCCCCCCCCCCCAATATGGACAAAACAACAGGCTGAGGCAGAGGCAGAGCCAGAGGCAGGCCACCCGGCAGGTCTGTTTGAGGTTGTGGTGGCGTGATTTTGTGTGGCCCTCAACCACAGTACAGTGTTCAGAAAGCACGTGCCATCAACCCCCAAGATTGTCAGGACGTAGTTGACTATTTAACACAGAACACATCATCTTCATCAGCTTCCGCATGGAACCGTGACATAGCTTCCTCCTCCTGCTCTGATTCTAGCACCCCACTTAACTCTCAGCTGGCAGCCAACACTGCTACTACTAGCACCACATCCGCTGCATTTGACATTTTGCAGGAGTTATTTGGTGGGGAATTAACTGATTCACAGCCAATATTGTTACAAGATGAAGGCGCTAAGCATGTTACACCACCTCATATGTCTGAGTTAGGCCTCAGTATGGACGTAAGGTGTGAGGATGATGAAGTACCTGTTGTTGGTGCAATTTTGGAGTTGTCTGATACAAGCGAAGCTGTGGAGGATGATTATGATGCTAATACTGCCATGGATGTCACGTGGGTTCCCAATACACAAGATGAACAGGGGGACAGTTCAGAGGGGGAGTCAGAGAGGAGTAGGAGGAGACATAGAAATGGTAAGTAGAGATGGCCTGAACGGTTCGCCGCCAACTTTTTTGTGCAAATTTTGTGGGTTTGCATTCGTGGCGAAACGCAAACTTTTAGCAATTTCAATCCGCCCCCTATAACACATCATTGGGCTAAACTTTGACCCTTTACATCACAGTCAGCAGACACATGGCAGCCAATCAGGCTGCACTCCCTCCTGGAGCCCCCCTCCCCCTTATAAAAGGCAGCAGCGTCGACCATGTTCTTACTCTGTGTACATTGTATTATAGCAGCAGTCAGTGCATACATTTTCACTGCACCTGTGTGACTGTACATTGTATTATAGCAGCAGTCAGTGCATACCTTTTCACTGCACCTGTGTGACTACACATTGTATTATAGCAGCAGTCACTGCATACCTTTTTACTGCACCTGTGTGACTGCACATTGTAGTATACCTCCAGCAGTCACTGCATACCTTTTCACTGCATCTGTGTGACTGCACATTGTATTATACCAGCAGTCACTGCATACTTTTCACTGCATCTGTGTGATAGCACATTGTATTATACCACCAGCAGTCCCTGCATATCTTTCACTGCATCTGTGTTACTGCACACTGTTTTATATACCAGTCACTGCATACCTTTCACTGCATCTGTGACTGCACATTGTATTATACCAGTCACTGGCACTGCATACTTTTCACTTTATCTGTGTGACTGCACATTGTATTATAATACCAGTCAGTGCATACCTTTCACTGCATCTGTGTGACTGCATATTGTATTATACCACCAGCATTCACTGCATACCTTTCACTGCATCTGTGTGACTACACATTGTATTATACCAGCAGTCAGTGCATACCTTTCACTTCATCCCCCCCCCCCCCCCCCCAATATGGACAAAACAACAGGCTAAGGCAGAGGCAGGCCACCCGGCAGGTCTGTTTGAGGTTGTGGTGGCGTGCTTTTGTTTGGCCCTCAACCACAGTACAGTGTTCAGAAAGCACGTGCAATCAACCCCCAAGATTGTCAGGACGTAGTTGACTATTTAACACAGAACACATCATCTTCATCAGCTTCCGCATTGGAACCGTGACATAGCTTCCTCCTCCTGCTCTGATTCTAGCACCCCACTTAACTCTCAGCTGGCAGCCAACACTGCTACTACTAGCACCACATCCGCTGCATTTGACATTTTGCAGGAGTTATTTGGTGGGGAATTAACTGATTCACAGCCAATATTGTTACAAGATGAAGGCGCTAAGCATGTTACACCACCTCATATGTCTGAGTTAGGCCTCAGTATGGACGTAAGGTGTGAGGATGATGAAGTACCTGTTGTTGGTGCAGTTTTGGAGTTGTCTGATACAAGCGAAGCTGTGGAGGATGATTATGATGATGATACTGCCATGGATGTCACGTGGGTTCCCAATACACAAGATGAACAGGGGGACAGTTCAGAGGGGGAGTCAGAGAGGAGTAGGAGGAGATGAGTTGCTGAAAGAAGCAGGGGGAGCTCGTCGCCAGAAACAGCTCGTGGCAGTGTCCGGCGGCATGTATTGCCACCTATGGACAGCAAGCCAACATGCCCTTCAAGGTCAGCTGTTGCCGCCACCCCCAAAGTGCCATCATCCTAGGGCTCAGCAGTGTGGACATTTTTTTGTGTGTCTGCCTCAGATGAGAGCAATGCCATCTGAACTCTCTGCCACTGAAAATTGAGTCGTGGAAAGACCAAGACCCACATAGGGACAACTGGCTTACGAAGGCACACGATGAGAAAGCACAAACGGCAATGGGATAACCACCTGAGGAAAAGCAGAACACAAACGCAAAGCCACCCTACGCCTCCTCTTCTTCCTTCAGGTGCAGCATCTTCAGCCACTTTATCCCTTGCACCTTCACAGCCACCCTCCTCCACTCCGCCTCTCACCTTGAGCGGTTCCTGCTCCTCTGCCCACAGCAGCCAGGCATCCATTAAGGAAATCTTTGAGCGGAAGAAGGCAATGGGCTTGATTCACTAACCGGCGCTAAGTAATAGTGCCGGAGTGAAATGACACTTAGTGCCCGAAAAGTAGCTTTGCGGGCAGCAATAGCCGCGCAAAGCTATGTCGAGCACAGCCCAGTGTAGTGCGTGCGCAGCCGTTAATAGTGCGCGGTGCAACGGCATCAGTGTGCCACTTCGGGGGCACCCGATGCGTCATTTTTATCGCACCGGGTGCAAAGTTTACAGGGCAGTGGGTGCAACGTTATCGTCGCACCGCACACTATTAGCTTAGCGCTGGTTAGTGAATCAAGGCCTATGTCTGCCAGTCACCCCCTTGCCTGGCGTCTGACAGCTGGCTTGGCGGAACTGTTAGTTCGCCAGCTGTTACCATACCAGTAGGTGGACTCTGAGGCCTTCCACAAAATTTGTGGCGATTGGGACATCACAGTGGAAGATACCAGGCCGCAATTATTTTTCTAAAAAGGCAATACCCAAACTGTAATGTGATGTTGAAAGGCAAGTGTTGTCATCTCTGGCACACAGCGTTGGGTCAAGGGTCCATCTGACCACAGATGCCTGGTCTGCAAAGCACGGTCAGGGCAGGTACATTACTTATACGGCACATTGGGTCAACCTGGTGACCACTGGCAAGCAGGGAGTAGGTGGCTTTGCAGCGGACCTAGTTGTGACACCTCCAAGGCTTGCAGGCAGGCCTGCTGCCACCTCCTCTCCTTCTCCTCCTACTCCTCCTGCTACGTCCTCTTCGCTGTCATCCTTCTCCTCCTTGGCTGAGTGGCAGTGCTACTCTACTGGTGCTGTGATCTCCTCTCCAACTACACACCCCCAGCTCCCCAGGGCCTATGCTGCATGCCAGGTACGACGGTGTCACGCCATCTTGGACATGTCTTGCCTCAAAGCCGAGAGTTACACTGGAGCAGCTCTCCTGGCTGCTCTGAACAAACAGGTGGATCAGTGGCTGACACCGCACCAACTGGAGATCAGCAACATAGTGTGTGACAACAGCAGCAATCTCTTGTCGGCTTTCAGTTGTACCCTGCATGGCACATGTGCTGAATCTCATAATCCAAAGATTTGTGTGTAAGTACCGAGGCTTACAGGAGGTCCTGAAGCAGTCCAGGAAGGTGTGTGAGCATTTCAGGCATTCCTACACGGCCATGGCGCTCTTGGCCGATATTCAGCTGAGAAACAACTTGCCGGTGAGGCGCTTGATTTGTGATAGCCCGACTCGCTGGGATTCAACGCTCCTCATGTTTGACCGCCTGCTACAACAGGAGAAAGACATCAACGAGTATCTGTACACCTATGGTAAAAGGTCAGGCTCTGGGGAGTTGGGGATTTTCTGGCCGAAGTACTGGACACTCTGCATGCGTAATGCCTGCAGGCTCATGAGTCCAATTGAGGAGGTGACAAACCTGGTGAGTCGCAGTGAAGGCAACATCAGCGAGTTGATCGCATATGCTTTCTTATTGGAGCGTGCCATGCGTAGAGTAGTGGATCAAGCTGTAGAGGAGAGTGAACAGGAAGAGGAGGAAGATTTGTTGGAAACATCACCTGCGGCATCATCAACACCTGTGGCATCACAGAGGAGGGGGGAGGAGGAGTCGTCTGGAGAAGAGGAGTCAGAGGGGGAGGGTGGCTTTGAGGAGGAGGCAGAAGAACAACCGCAGCAGGCGTCGCAGGGAGTTTGTGCTGCTCACCTTTCCCGTGGTATTGTTCGTGGCTGGTTGGAGGAGGAGAACTTACCTGACATCACTGAGGAAGAGCAAGAGAAGATGGCTAGTAGGTCGGCATCTGACTTTGTGCAGATGGGGTCTTTCATACTGTCCAGCCTGTTGAGGGACCCCCCGTATAAAAAAACTCAAGGGGAATGACCTGTACTGGGTGGCAATGCTACTAGACCCTCGGTATAAGCACAAAGTGGCGGAGATGTTACCAAATTACCAAAAGGCAGAAAGTATGCAGCACTTGAAACACCATTTGGCAAGTTTGCTTTACAGTGCGTTTAAGGGTGATGTCACAGCACAACGGAATAAAGGTGCCACTGCCAGTAATCTTCCTCCTCCTCCCATGTCCATGCAAGCAAGGACAGGACGCTCCAGCGATCTCATGGTGATGTCAGACATGCGGACATTCTTTAGTCCAACGCCTCGCCTCAGCCCTTTCCGGATCCACCCTCCACCAACGCCTCGACCGGCAGGTAGCCGACTAGTGCGGATATAGACACTCTGGTGATGTTGGGCAGCACAGTGGCGTAGTGGTTAGTGCTGCAACGCTGGGTCCCCGGTTCAAATCCCAGCCAGGTCAACATCTGCACGGAGTTTGTATGTTCTCCCGTGTCTGCGTGGGTTTCCTCTGGGCACTCTGGTTTCCTCCCACATCCCAAAAACATACAGATAAGTTAATTGGCTTCCCTCTAAATTGTTCCCAGATGATTATATATACATGAATACACCATACATGCATAGACATATGACTATGGTAGGGATTAGATTGTGAGCTCCTCTGAGGGACAGTTAGTGACAGGGCCGGGCCGAGGCATAGGCTGGAGAGGCTCCAGCCTCAGGGCGCAGTGTAGGAGGGTGCGCACAATTCATTTAGCTGTCATTACTAATTGTGTTTGAAGCAGAAAGAAATAAGAAAAGGGGATACAAGGCAGTGACTGCAAGCCAGATAACTAGATAATAAGGTGTTGGGGAGGTTGTGGGCCCTGTGGCGCTTCTTAGTCTAACAGCAATCAATGTGTGATGGCTGGGGAAGCAGGGATGGAGGGGCGCACTTTGGTGTCTCAGCCTTGGGTGCTGGAGGACCTTGTCCCAGCTCTGGTTAGTGACAAGGCAATATACTCTGTACAGCACTGTGTAATATGTCAGCGCTGTATAAATACTTAAATAAATAAAATTAATGTTGGACATGTGGACATTCTTTACTCCAACGCCTCGCCTTAGCCCTTCCAGATCCACCTTCCACCAACGCCTCGACCGGCAGGTAGCCGACTACCTGGCCTTATAGACACTCTGAGCAACGATGAACCCCTGGACTACTGGGTGCGCAGGTTTGACCTGTGGCCAGAGCTGTCACAATTTGCCATCCAAATTCTGGCTTGCCCTGCCTCAAGCGTTTTGTCAGAAAGGACCTTAAGCGCAGCTGGAGGCATTGTCAGTGAGAACAGAAGTCGCCTAGGTCAAAAAAGTGTTCAGCACCTCACCTTTATGCCTGCACACCATGTGACTGCCTGCTCGAAGATTAAGTCAGTCCCCACACAGCATCTCTGCCTGCTGGCCGCTGCCCCAAGACGAAGTCAGTCCTCACACATTTGTGCCTGCAGGCTGCTTGACTGCCTTCTCCGCCAACACCAAAAGGGTCCAGGACTCCAGTTGGATTCCTGAATTTTTATGGCCACCTAACATAATAATAATTTTCTGGTGCGTGTACACACCTGCCTAATTTTTCTGGCTGCACTGCGGCTGCAACAACAAAACAAAAGGCATGTAAATGTGTCAATTCCCCTTCGTGATCGTTACCTTGCCGCGGTGACGGGGCTTGCGTATCACAATGAAGCAATGACTGACGGCTATATGAGTGTCTTGGGTGGCGGGAGGGGGGCACACACAAGATAATAATGATGTTGCTTCATTGTGGACAGACAAAATTCGATTAGCTGGAGAGTCACTGTTCTGTCATTGAGTTACCTCAACCTGACCATATGGGCTTGACAATCACCATCGCCTGCACTCTCGCCATCGTGCACACCTGTCCAGCACGGCCATCTACATAAACTACATAAACAGCTGTTTGCGGTGTGTTACACAGTGAGTTTGATCTGTCAGTGTGAAGCAGTACACTGCTTACACTACCTGCTGATCCATGTATACACACGCAAGATGTTTTCAAGCACTTTAGGCCTCCAATTTAGGTATGCACTGTGATTTCTGCCCTTTAGGGAATATAACCCTGCTGTGCATCAAATCCATAATTTTCCCGGTGACTTTTGGCATGTATCCCACTCCGCCATGCCCTCTCTCCAGGTGTTAGACCCCTTGAAACATCTTTTCCATCACTTTTGTGGCCAGAAACAGTGTTTGTAGTTTTTTAAGTTCGCCTGCCCATTGAAGTCTATTGCGGTTTGCGATGTTCGCCGGTTCGCAAACTTTTTTGCGAGTTCGCCTTCGCGGTTCGCAAACCGAAAATCGCCGGTTCGCACCATCTCTAATGGTAAGATTGGATGAAAATAATTGTACCAGGTATGTGCATCATTAGGCCTCGTGCACACTACATGCGATTCCCATTTGCGATTTTGGCGTGATTTTACATGTGATTCCGATTTGTGATTTTTAATCATTACTGCATGCTGCTTTTTTTCTGCATTTTTCTTTTGATAGCATCCAGGGAAAATTAGAATCGGAATTGCAAATCGGATTTGCAGTGTGCAGGGGGCCTTGAAGTACCTTATCAGTAGCTCAGACACTGCCACTTTCAGGACTGCTGACTTTCACTGATATAGGCTGCAATCTTCTCAGAGAAGTTCAGTCTGTGCCTGACCCCCTTTACAGTCTGAACAGCAGGGTGATGCAGTACAAGCAGCAGCCCCACCCACAAAGCATTAAACTAAGTACCTGTGGTCATGCCATCAAAATTTCACATAAAAAGTTACAATTTGAATACACCAATTATTAAGCAAATAATTGGTATTTTAGATGAGCACTTCTAGATGGGTTTTAGCTGTGGTTAACGTGTAGAAATAGATCAACGATAGAACATACTGTACTTCGGTTAGTGATTTCAGCCCTGTTTTAAAATGCTGAAAGGCACTGCCCGCAGTATAGTTGAAAAATGGCTCATCACTAGTCTGTATTAACATGTTTACTTTTTTTCTGACGTGCTGTGAAGATCTGCACTGGGATGATAAGTGGAGTGGAGAAAGAATTTACAAGTGGGAGGGAGAGCCAAGGCTGCTGGTGTTTCTGGCCTCCACACACTGGAGCCTGATGGCCATAGTCCTCTAGCATTGTACAATTTTGTTCAGTGTTTGTAGTGTGTAGTTCTGTGACCATATACTTAAGACATACCGGTAGTCATGGTCTATCACAACAGGCACACAAGGCTGCAACAAAATAGGAACAGTCGCTTAGTGCAAATAGTTACAATCCTTGCCTGTTCTGGGTAGCTGTTCCACTTTTGCTCCACGTTTTTGTGCACCTGACATATACAGCCCGTTTACTGTTCGGTGCACTGCGCCAGGAAGAGAAGTGAATGGGCTCTTAGCAGTCATATTGTGATTTTTCTTTCAAAGTCTTGAACCGTACATTAATCAGCAACTTTTGGTGTATTTACAGGATTCGGATTGTACACTTCATTCTACAAAAAACAGAGATTGAAATAGGAGGTAAAAAAGGTAAATAAATTAGTAAATAAATGATTATAAGTGGAATATATACATGTATAAGCAGAGTAAAATGAACTACTTGCTGACCGCTCCATTCTGATTGGCGTGAACGCGGCGGCAGCCCCAGGACCGCTCCATGCGGATTGGCGTGAACAGCTTTCAATTGGGGCTAGCAATAGTACAGCGCTGCGATCTAAGGCACCACCTCCACCCCCCTGGGACACAGGTGAGCGATTGGCTCTCATAAGCTGAAGCCTAGGACAGCCGATCGCCTTGATTGGCTGGCTGGGGGGAGGGAGGGATTTAAGAAAAAAAAAAAAAAATAAATAGTAGAATGTATTAAAGAAAAAATAAAAAAAAGAACACAAATATTTATAAAAAAAAATAAACACTGGGGGAGCGATCAGACCCCACCAACCAAAAGAGAGCTCTGTAGGTGGGGAGAAAGGGGGGGTGATCACTTGTGTGCTGAGTTGTGCGGCCCTGCAGCGAGCCCCTAAAGCTGCAGTGGCCCAATTTAAGAAAAATGGCCTGGTCTTTAGGGGGTTTAACACCACGATCCTCAAGTGGTTAAGTTATTTTGTTTTTCAAGGAGATTGTTAGTGTCTTTTATCTGGAGGTAAGTCTACCACTACCTCCTTTTCAAACAGTTTTTGTGTATTTTATTCTTGTTGGCGCCACTGTTTCACCAATTATTATATTAAATAAATATATTACTCAGCTCAAATATTTGAACTTGCATTTTCATGACCAATTTGTGTGTCTTAAAGGACAGCCGGAGTGAGGGGATATGGAGGCTGCAATGTTTATTTCCTTTCAAACAATACCAGTTGCCTGGCAGCCCTGCTGATCTATTTGTCTGCAGTAGAGTCTGAATCACACCAGAAACAAGTATGCAGCTAATCTTGTCAGATCTGACAATAATGTCAGACACACCTGATCTGCTGCATGCTTGTTCCGGGTCTATGGCTAAAAGTATTAGAGACAGAGGATCAGCAGGATAGCCAGGTAACTGGTATTGCTTAACCACTTAACGACTATGGGCTTATACCCCCCTAAAGGCCAGGCCATTTTTTTGCAAAATAGGCCACTGCAGCTTTAAAGGAGAACTGTGGTGAGAGGTATATGGAGGCTGCCATATTTATTTCCATTTAAGCTAAACCAGTTACCTGGCTATCCTGCTGATCCTCTATCTCTAATACTTTCAGCCAAAGACCCTGAACAAGAATGCAGCAGATCAGGTTTTTCTGACAGTTTTGACAGATATGACAAGATTAGCTGCATGCTTGTTGCTAGTGTGATTCAGACACTTCTTCAGCCAAATAGATCAGCAGGGCTGCCAGGCAACTGGTATTACTTAAAAGGAAATAAAAATGGCAGCCTCCATATACCTCTCACTACAGTTCTCCTTTAAGGCCTCACTGCAGGGCCATACAACTCAGCACACAAGTGATCCCCCCCCCACCCCTTTTCTGCCCACCAACACAGCTTTCTGTTGGTGGGCAATGATCTCGCCCAGGATGTTTTTTTTTATATATATAAATATTTATTGTTATTTTTTATAATAAATAAACCTATTTTTTTTTATTATTTTACTAATCCCCCCTCACTCCCTCCCACAGCCAGCTAATCAGTGCGATCGGCTGTGATAGGCTTCAGCCTATGACAGCAGATCGCTTCTGTCACACGGCTGTCCCCAGTACAGCGCTGCCTTGGATCGCAGCACTGTACAGACTAATTACACGGCGTTTTCGCGTCTAACAGTCTCCTAGCGGCGATCACCGCTGGGAGGCTGATGACAGAGCGGAGTAGTTTGCGATAAGCCAGTTTGAGGGTTTCATCAAAACGTTGTTACAGGGCCCTATCACATCAAGCTATGCCTCTGAAAATAACGATATTGGCAGCTGTAATAGCAACAATCTGGGAAGTTAAAAGTATGAATGGTGTGTGGAGGAGAGCTGCAAGGAAATCCCAGGTCTACTTTGGGTCTTGTTATTGTGTTGCCACATTTGGGGAAGGTGGGATACAGGCAGAAAGCTCATTGAGGTCTTTTGTATCCAGATGATGAATATGAATGGGATTTAATAGGCAAGGCAGGTGATGCAGCACATTAGAGACATATTGTCATTTTTAGAGGTGGGACTGGGATGTTGACAGTGCAGCGGCACTAAGCATTAGAGGCATTGGCATAGCTAAGGAGCTTTGGGCCCCAGTGCAAGTTTTACAGTGCACCCCAAGCATTCTATACATAACATATCCACAGTATAGGAGGTGTACGCCAAAGCTTCCTCTTCTGCTTCATAATCAGCTGCCGCTGTGTATCTGTCTCTGCAGCCATCATCATTCGTTAAAGAAATGATGTAACGAGAAAAAGTTCCCCTGGGGGGTACTCACCTTGGGTGGGGGAAGCCTCTGGATCCTATTGAGGCTTCCCCGTCCTCTTGTGTCCCCCGGCGGTCTCGCTGTGCCCCTCCGAACAGCAGGGATGTAAATATTTACCTACCCGGCTCCAGTGCGGGCGCAGTATCGGCTCTCCGCTTGGAGATAGGCGGAAATAGCCGATCGATGGCAGTCTACTCTACTGCGCAGGCCCAAGTCTCCTGCGCCTGTGTAGTAAAGCGGACCTGATAGAGATCGGCTTTTTCCGCCTATCTCTGTGCTGACAGCCACAACATCGCCCCCGGCTGGAGCCAGGGAAGGTAAATATATCAAGCCTTGTCAGGCTGGTTGAGCCAGGATTGCGGGACACTTCGGGGAAGCCATTGCTGGATTGCCTGCAGCTACAGGCATGAGGGAAGCTTCGTTGGGACCCTAAGGCTTCCCCCTCTTGAGGTAAGTACCCCCAGGGGAACTTTTTTTTGTTACAGAGTCTCTTTAAATTACCAGCAAATCGCATGATAGGATACACCGGCTGCAGAGACAGATACATAGCAGCATTTGATGACGAAGGGGAAGATGAAGCCACGGCGATGGAGGCAAGTGGAAACGTGAGTCACTAGGCTGGCTGTCTCCTCTCCCCTCTATGTGCTGGCTGCCCTACACTCATTGCAGGTGCACTGGGAGTGCTATGGGGTGCTATAGTCCAACAACCCTTCCACCTGTTCTCGCCATGGTGCGCATCAGTCCAGCACGGCCATCACTACACAAACAGCTGTTTGCAGTGCGTTACACGGTGAGTTTGGTGTGTCAGTGTGAAGCAGTACCTTAATTACACTACTTGATTGATGTATACACATGCAAGATGTTTTAAAGCACTTTAGGCCTGTCATTTAGCATTCAATGTGATTTCTGCCCTTAAAACGCTGCTTTGCGTCAAATCCAGATTTTTCCCGGGGACTTTTGGCATGTATCCCACTCCTCCACCTGGGGGTCCAGGTGTTAGACCCCTTGAAACATCTTTTCCATCACTTTTGTGGCCTGCATATTTTTTTTTTTTAAAGTTCGCATCCCCATTGAAGTCTATGGCGGTTCGCGAACTTTTACGCGAACCGAACCTTCCGCGGAAGTTCGCGAACCTAAAATCAGAGGTTCAGCCCAACTCTGCTTTAGATTTCATATAATTGCTCATCTTAATGAGTGTCCCTGACCTGTAGTAGATCCATTGCTTATTGTTTAAAGAGTCCTATAAACTACGTGTCCCACATCAATGCAGAAAGTTACACCTTGTTCTCCTTTGTTATGGGGAAGGCCCTTATCATGTATAATTTAGCATGGCTTTTTCCCATAACTCTTAAGGTAGCCATACATGTGGCGATTTTGCGGCTGATCAACCATCCAATTTAGAATCTGGTTAAAATTAGTACCGCAATAAGCATGCCTGATCGACGATTCAACCGATTTTGTACTGATATTGGTCGGGCTGTCATGGTCGATCAGGTGCACAGTGGTAATGGTGTGCAATATCAGGATGAGCAATGAACATGACAGAACCTCCGGGCACTGTGCCCCCTGGCATTCAAATACTTAAGATTTCCGCTGTTGTCGCTAGTTTCCAACCGCTTCTGCATTAGCGTCCCATGTGACTACCAGCATATACGATGTGGCGTGTATGTGACGTCTCACATGTGCCACACATGCAGTTAAAGTATTTTAATGCTCGGACAGGCACCAGGAGCACATACAAAATTTGGACAGGGGAGGAGGTTGCGTTACATGGCCGATTCCCAAAAGATTTCAGGCTGAAATCTATCTGGAATCAGCGTGCGGTATATGCAGTGGCGGCGCCAGGGGGGTGCTGAAGCACCCCCTAAAATTCTCCAAGCACCCCTAAAGCACCCCCCAGCGTGAACTGACTTTCGGCGTCTAATAGATGCCGTGTCAGTCTACGGGCAGCGGCAGAGCAGGGCTACGGCAAAATGGCGTCTGAAGCCCTGCTCTGGAGAATTCGAGTCTGCAGTACAGGGCTTCAGGCACCATTTTCCCGTAGCCTGCTCTCAGCACGGGAGTTTCAGTTGCTGGCTGCAGAGGATCGTGAGAGCTGCGCGCCGGACAGAGGCCGAGACAGGAGGTCTGCTGCAAGTGAGTAAATGTTTTTTTTTTTATTTATATTAGCAGGTGTATTTTCTGGGGAAGTCTGCCACATGATTGAAGTGTTTTCTGGTCAGGTCTGCCACATGATTGCACGTATTTTCTGGTCAGGTCTGCCACATGATTTAACATGTTTTCTGGTCAGGTCTGCCACATGATTGAAGTGTTTTCTGATCAAATCTGCCACATGATTGCACATATTTTCTGGTCAGGTCTGCCACATGATTGAACATGTTTTCTGGTCAGGTCTACCACATGATTGAAGTGTTTTCTGGTCAGGTCTGCCACATGATTGAAGTGTTTTCTGGTCAGGTCTGCGACATGATTGAACGTGTTCTTTGGTCAGGTCTGCCACATGATTGAAGTGTTTTCTGGTCAAATCTGCTACATGATTGCATGTATTTTCTGGTCAAATCTGCAACATGATTGCACTCATGTGGAAGATTTCTGGTCAAATCCTCCACATGATTGCATGTATTTTCTGGTCAAATCTGACACATGATTGAAGTGTTTTCTGGTCAAATCTGCTACATGATTGCACGTATTTTCTGGTCAAATCATCCACATGATTGCATGTATTTTCTGGTCAAATTTGCCACATGATTGCACTCATGTGGAAGATTTCTGGTCAAATCCTCCACATGATTACATGTATTTTCTGGTCAAATCTGCCACATGATTGCACATATTTTCTGGTCAAATCTGACGACATGACTGCACGTATTTTCTGGTCAAATTTGCCGACATGATTGAACGTATTTTCTGGTCAAATCTGCCACATGATTGAACGTGTTTTCTAGTCAAATCTGCCACATGATTGAATGTGTTTTCTGGTCAAATCTGCCACATGATTGAACATGTTTTTGGTCAAATCCGACATGATTGAACATGTTTTCTGGCAGTGACGGCGCTACACTGGGGCTTACCCAGGCTTAAGCCCCAGCTCACAAGCTGTCAGACCCCTCAAAAGCCCCCCTGCCGTACAATCCATAACAGAATGGGCAACATTCGTAAATATGTTACAGCGGGGGGCGGGGCCGCCAGCCGGGGCATCATTGCCGCACAGCTAATCAAGACACAGCTGGCTGACAGAGGGAGAGACTCCAGTCCCGCCCCTCAGCTCAGGCATCCAACTGCAGCCCAGCTTTTCCTCCTCTCAGCCTCTATCTTCCTGTCAGCCGGGCTCCAGCTCCACCCCCTCTCTCCAGCACACGAGACACAGAGTGGGGGAACGAGGCAGCCTGCAGGAAAGTGTAGCTAGTCTGCCACAGATACAAGTGACAGCAGCCAAAGCAGCCAGTCAAGTCCAGCAATGAATCACCACAGAAAGGTTTGGGCTGACAGTCTCACGTTCATTGTCTGTAGTTACTGCCTGTGTACCTTCTCCCAGCCCCCGACTGCAGCTCTGACCCAGGTGCTGCAAGCAGGGGGAACTGTCTTTCCCTCTCTGAGAGTGTCTCTTCTCTCCTTCCTCATCATCCCCCAAATTGCCAGCATTCACTTGTCAATTAGGTCTGCCTGGAGACTCTTATGAGCACACAGAATGTAATCATCGGGGGAAGGGAGCCTTATGATGTGCACAGATATCCTCCTGCTGACCAGCCAAGAACTGGGGTCAGTTTAACTCATTAGTTTTACCTCCTCTCCACACTTAAAACACAACTGAAGACTGGGAAATAAAGAGATTCACTTTACCTGGAGCTTCTCCCAGCCCCTGCGGACGTCCTGTCAAAGATCCTCCGGTCCCCCACCGCAGCTCGGTTTATTCACCACTGACTTACAAGTCAACGGCCACTGTGCCTGCACAGCTCTGGCCACACGCATCCTTGTTTGCGCTCCTGTGGCCGGCAGTGTATTGCGCAGGTGCAGTATGAGAAAATCTGTACTGCGTTTGCAAACGAGTACAAACTGCACCTGGCGGGGGACCAGAGGATCGGTTCAGGTATGTGCGGGCACAGGATGGCTGCAGGGGGTTAACAGAAGCCCCAGGTAAGTGAATCTCTTTGTTTTTATTCAATCTACAGGTCCACTTTAAGGTGGCCATAAAATCAGTGCTGATAAGAGAATGCGTGAACGATGATACAACCAATTTCGGGCCGAAATTGGTTGCATGTATTGATCGGACATGATGAAAGATGTTGGGCCGTCGTGGTTGATCAGGTGTACAGCTGTAACTGCGAGCAATATCAGGACGAGCAACAAAACCCCCAGCACTGTCCCCTCTAAAGTCAAATGTGTACTATTCTTAATGTGTCCGCAGCTGGCTCCATCCACAATCTGCATACATTAGCCTACGTTACTGCGGCAACCACCTGGGGCACGTGTATGCAGATTTCGGACAAAGCCCGCAGCGAACACAGACAGTTTAAGTATAGTGCAACAGGAAGGGGGGGGGGCAGCGTCAAGGCAGTGGTTAAGGTGTCACAAGGTTGATTCCCAATCGATATCAGCATAAAATTGATCGGGAATTGGCCTGCAGTGCATGGGCAGCCAACTGATCTCTTTCTAATTAGATTCAATTAGAGAGAGATTTGTCTCTTGATTGAATCTGCCCATCATCGCCTGATGTATGACCACCTTTGGAGTGCTGCCAGATTACGTGTGTTTTGGGGGGAAACTACGGTGGTGCTCAAACTTCCCCCGCAGGCCCACTTACACCACTGTCTCTCATTACATGCATTTACTGGTGAAAGGCTGTCTCTCATTACATGCATTTACTGGGGAAACGCTGTCTGTCATTATCTGCATTTACTGGTGAAAGGCTGTCTCTCATTACATGCATTTACTGGGGAAACACTGTCTGTCATTATGTGCATTTGCTGGTGAAAGGCTGTCTCTCATTGCATGCATTTACTGGTGAAACGCCGTCTGTCATTGCGTGCATTTACTGGTGAAACGCTGTCTGTCATTACGTGCATTTACTGGTGAAACGCTGTCTGTCATTATGTGCATTTACTGATGAAACCCTGTCTGTCATTATGTGCATTTACTGGTGAAACACTGTCAATATGTGCATTTACTGGTGAAAGGCTGTCTGTCATTGCATGCATTTACTAGGGAAACGCTGTCTCACATTACATGCATTTACTGGTGAAACGCTGTCTCTCATTACATGCATTTACTGGTGAAAGGCTGTCTGTCATTACTTGCATTTACTGGTGGAACACTGTCTCTTCTGTGCATTTACTAGTGAAACAATGACTCTCATTACGTGCATTTACTGGTGAAAGGCTGTCTCTCATTGCATGCATTTACTGGTGAAATGCTGTCTCTCATTACGTGCATTTACTGGGGAAACGCTGTCTCTCATTACATGCATTTACTGGGGAAATGCTGCCTGTCATTATGTTTATTTACTTCATTTTTTTATGTAACTACATTAGCTGGTATAACTACATTACAGTTAGCCCCGTCCACATGACATCATGACCACGCCCATTTCTTACCGCGGCGCGTAATCTCTCCCATGAGCCCCGCTTGCCAGCCACTGTGCCCCTTTTGAGCCCCCCCAAAAATCTGAAGCTGGAGCCGCCGCTGTTGTCTGGTCAAACCTGCCACATGATTGCATGTGTTTTCTAGTCAAATCTGCCGACATGACTGCACGTATTTTCTGGTCAAATCTGCCACATGATTGAACGTGTTTTCTAGTCAAATCTGCCACATGATTGAACATGTTTTTTGGTCAACTCTGCCGACATGATTGAACATGTTTTCTGGTCAAATCTGCTCACATTACATGTATTTTCTTGAGAAAACCTGCACAATTATGTGAATTTTCTGGGGAAAGGGTCACCAAAACTTAAGCCCACTGTCTTTGCTTTGCACTTTTAAAGGGAACCCGAGGTGAGAATAATATTGAGGCTGCCATATTTATCTCCTTTTAAGCAATACCAGTTGCCTGGCTGCCGTGCTGGTCCTCTGCCTTTAATTCTTTCAACCATAGACCCTTAACAAGCATGCAGCAGGTCAGGGGTTTCTGACAATATTGTCAGAACTGACAAGATTACCGTATATACTCGGATACAAGTCGACCTTGTGTAGAAGTCGACCCCAATATTTGACCCTCTTAAGCTGGAATTATTTAATTACTCAAGTATAAGTCTATCTAGCAAAGTTAATGGCTGCACAGTAGACTTGAAGCCTTGCACAGGACATAAAGAAAACCTAGAGAAATGCACCCTGTATGTATTGAGTTTAGCCTGCCTAATCCCCCCTCATCTGTGTCTAATAACAAGCTGTAATTTGATCTCTCACGTGTCACAAGGCAGATAAGCTCATTTGAAAGCACAGGATGTTAACAATATGCCTACTTCCATGAAAGCAGGAAGTAGACACACTACAGCTGATACAAATTCTGCAATACATCTGCACACAAAAGGCGTTTTTCTTTTAAAGGTTATGCTATTGCAAATCTTTTAGAGCAGAGAGAAAGATCTGAGATCAGGTCCACTTTAAACAATAGACCCTTCCCAGAGCCCCAGCAGCCAGCGTCTCTCTATCCCTCCCCACAGTGCTAAATCACCGACAACACACTAAAAATCCCCCCTCCCAGCACAACTCTGTAATGTTATGCGCTGGGAAGGCTGCCTCTTTCTGTCCCCTTCCCCGCAATGCTAAAGTTATTTTGTGCTTCCATCCGCTTTCTCCCCCCTCTGTGCGATGTGATGCACAGTGAGCACTGCAGCAGAAGTGACACAGTTCCCATTGCCAGCGCTGAATTCATGCTGTAACTTTCCCCCCTTCCCTTCTTCCCCCGCATCTCTGTGCAAATGTGGGCTGCCTCTCTCTCCCCCTCTGTGTAATTAATGTTAGGTGCCCTCGCAGCTGAAGCCGACACTTAAGTTTTATTGCCAGCACGGTATCCTCCCTTCTAGCTGCTCTCTGTCCGTTAGTACAGCTCCGGTTCCCGATGTCATGTGACTTCATTTGTCATGTGACATCGAGAGTCGCGCTGTACTATTGGACAGAGAGCGGCATGAAGGGAGGATACCGTGCTGGCAATAAAACTTAAGTGTCGGCTTCAGCTGCGAGGGCACCTAACATTAATTACACAGAGGGGGAGAGAGAGGCAGTGCACTGCACATTTGCACGGAGATGCGGGGGAAGAAGGAAAGGTGGGAAAGTTACAGCATGATAGCTAAATCAGAGGGGGAGAGAGAGAGCGACGCCCTGCCCCACCCTGCTATAAGTGGGACATTTAGGACTGACTCGAGTATAAGGCGACCCCCCCACTTTTATACTTTGAGTCAGTCCTAAATTTCTCGACTTATAGCCGAGTATATACGGTAGCTGCATGCTTGTTTCTGATGTAATTCAGTTCACTACTGCAGCCAAATAGATCAGCAGGGCTGCCAAGCCATAGTATTGTTTAAAAGGAAATAAATATGGCATCCTCCATATCACTCTCACCTCGGGTTCACTTTAAATTACAGTTAGCTCCGCCCTCATCCATTCATGGCCACGCCCATTTTTGCCGCGGCGCAGGTTATAGCCACACCCAACTCCAGAAATTGGTCCAGCACCTGTATAGCAACCCCCAAAAAAATCCTGGAGCCGCCCCTGGGTATATGGGCTGCCGACAGACCTCTCTGTGATCCGATTCGATCAGAGAGCTGTCTCTAGGTCGATCTTCCCATACATACAGAATACAGACTATAGAATATAAGAGAGTGATTCCAGCATTACTAGGAAACGCATTGCATGAAATCATTACAAATCATTACAAATAAAAAGATAAAATAACGTTAAACATACGACATTCCAGGTAAAACAGCATGGTATCGCCAAGGACATCAGAACCAGGAAGTATATGAAACGAAGAAAAGACAAGAAAAGATAGAAAGACTCTCTGTAAACTCCCCCTCCCTTCCTCCCATGCCTTCGTTCCCTCTCTCAAACCCAGACGGGCCTTACAGGTGTCCTACATGATGTAATAGACCCTTGGGTCAAGAGACAATATTAGATACATTAGTAAACACCTAAAGGATTGGCATCTATGTTGTTCAGCCGTGGAGACACACATCCAATCCACATAGTATGAGAGCTTCCCTACACAATCTGTTTATGATATTCAAAATATGTTAGCCCTACATACATGGAAGTAGTAAAATTGGTCAATGATTGGCCTATCATAATTGAAAGTGGGTACCAGGCTTTAGCGTAAATCTACCCTAGTGTTAAAAGCTGGCATTTCCCTGTCATTCCCATCACTGAGTGAGCAAAAGAGGAACTCCAACAAAAATATAGATATGGAGGATCAATGGCAGCATTTAAAATAACTTTGGAAGTCATCATTTCATTGGGGTCATGTTCAGTGGAAGTCTTATAGGTGTTTCATGGTCATTTCCCCTGCTGAAAATGACTATGCAAAAGGGACTTGGCACTACCGTTGCACTAACGCTGGGGTCAAACGCATGACAATGTCCATACTGTGTCCCACTTTCGATGTTTTTTGCGCCAATGTGAATCTAGCCTATGAGGGCCAAAGCGGGGAAACACATGTATGTTAGCCATGCTTTTCATGCATGTCTTAGGGAAATGATTGTTAGGTAATATAATGTCGTGCAACATCTGACATCTATTTACTATAACATTCTCTTCTTTCAGAGGCTTTGGATGATTTAATAAAGAATGGAGTTTTTGAGACTACCTTTCCACTTCACTCTGTGAGTTTAACCTTATACTTGTCTCATAAACGCTGATTCTGTAAGTTGCATGTATCTCAAACCGTGTGTGCTGCTGCTGCATAGTGATAGCCTGGACTAATCTTACCACTATTATTTTTTTCCAATCTTAGCTGGACGAGCCAACTGGCAAAAATTTGAAGGAAAAATGGGCAAGATGGCGGGATGTCATCTATACTCAGCCTGTCATAGAAATCAGGTAACAATGAGGAATTATATACATCGCTGTCTTCCCCTCTAGTGATCCACCAAGATGCATTGCAACATTGCTGGCTTCCCCTCTAGTGATCCACCAAGATGCATTGCAACATTGCTGGCTTCCCCTCTAGTGATCCACCAAGATGCATTGTGACATTGCTGGCTTCCCCTCTGGTGATCCCCCAAGATGCATTGCAACATGGCTGGCTTCCCCTCTGGTGATCCCCCAAGATGCATTGCAACATTGCTGGCTTCCCCTCTAGTGATCCACCAAGACGCATTGTGACATTGCTGGCTTCCCCTCTAGTGATCCCCCAAGATGCATAGCAACATCGCTGGTTTCTCATCTAGTGATCCGGCAAGATGCATTGCAACATCGCTGGTTTCTCTTCTAGTGATCCGCCATGATGCATTGCAACAATTGGCTCCCCCTCTAGTGATCCACCAAGATGCATTGTATCATTGCTAGCTTCTTATCTAGTGATCCACCAAGATGCAATGCAACATCGCTGGCTTTCCCTCTAGTGATCTCCCAAGATGCATTGAAACATCGCTGGCTTCCCCTCTAGTGATCCACCAAGATGTATTGTGACATTGCTGGCTTCTCATCTAGTGATCTGCCAAGATGCATTGCAACATCGCTGGTTTCTCATCTAGTGATTCGGCAAGATGTATTGCAACATCGCTGGTTTTTCTTCTAGTGATCAGCCATGATGCATTGCAACAACGCTGGCTTCCCCTCTCGTGATCCGCCAAGATGCATTGCAACATCGCTGGTTTCTCATCTAGTGATTCGGCAAGATGTATTGCAACATCGCTGGTTTTTCTTCTAGTGATCAGCCATGATGCATTGCAACAACGCTGGCTTCCCCTCTCGTGATCCGCCAAGATGCATTGCAACATCGCTGGTTTCTCATCTAGTGATCCGCCAAGATGCATTGCAACATCGCTGGTTTCTCATCTAGTGATCCGGCAAGATGCAATGCAACATCGCTGGCTTCCCCTCTAGTGACCTCCCAAGATGTATTGTGACATTGCTAGTTTCTCATCTAGTGATCCGCCAAGATGCATTGCAACATCGCTGGCTTCTTCTCTAGTGATCCACCAAGAAATATATATTTAATTATTTTCAGTTGACCAATATCCAAAAATTGCATTAACCTGTTAACCTAATACAATAATACATGATAAACACATAGGGCTCTATTCACGAAGCATCACCGCATTCGGTAATGCTCAAAACAACTTATTTTACTTATCACCTTCCCAAGTTACAATTCACTAAACCTGTTACCGCACAGAAAATCACAGTTCCCGACTAGAGAGGTAAATTACTGACTTGTGCAGTAATTACCTCAGGAAAAGTCTAGAAATGTCAATTCACAAAGTTTTCCGTACTTCATTTACTGGCCAAAAGTGTTCGGTAATTTTCACCAGCCCAAAGCAGCTGATAACTGGCTCTCCTCATGCTGTCTGTGTGCGGTGGATTTGGCAGACAGCCTTTGAGGAGTGCCAAGCAGCCAAAAGGAGAGCCACACAGCCTGCTTCTCATGGTGATCGGAAGCGACAGGGATGCCGGTGGATCTTTCAGGGTATCAAAACAGAACAAGCTGACAATTCTGCGGGCATCCCTGCATCCCTTTAGATGTGCATATTTGTATTGTAGCACACAGAAGAGCTCCCCCTGGTGGCTGCAGCACATCTAAAGGGATGACCGTATGCAAAATGCGGAAAACCTTCGAATCACACACACAGCTCCCTGCCTGCCTGCTGCCCTGCTAGAACGCTGGTAATTGACACTTACCAGCCAGGGCTTAGAGAATTGAGGCATGCTTGTTCTGTAAATTACCAAACCTCCGCCTCATGGGGGTAAACGTTTGTGAATTTGGAGAAAAAGTGTAAAATACCGCATGAGGTATTTTACCATCCAAAATGATTTTACCAACCTGCTTATTGTGAATAGAGCCCAATGTGTTAGTGTGACAGTGTTCACTCTAATTTGATTGGTCACCCACAGTTTGGACATACAGATGTACAGCATTTCCAGTCATGGCTATACTCAGTTGATGTACTTCTCTCCTATATTGCTGGCATTTACAGAAAGTAGTAGAAATCTGACATTACTGTAGTGATGCTCAAATACCCCTTTTTAAAATTCGAGTTTGGTCGAATTCGAATAGTAAATTATTCGAGGTCAGTCGAATATTCGAGTCGAATAATTTTTACTATTCGATTCGACCTCGGACTTCGAGCTCACTATTCGAGTCGGTATTCGAGCTCACTATTCGAGCTGACTATTCGAATTGGCCTTAAATAGCTTCCAACACTTGTTTTGAGGGTGAATGATGCAAGAAACATCTTTTTTTCCAAGTAACAACAGCAAGTGATTATGTGGGGATGTTCCTTTAAAAAAAAAAGTGGAAAGAGAAGTTGTGTCCTTAATTTTGTTCAGTAGTGTTACTGTATATACTTGTTCTTCTTCTTCTTTATCTGTCTTCTTCTTCTTCTAGATCTTCTTCTTCTATATCTTCTTCTTCTTCTTCTATATTGTCTTCTTCATCATCTTCTTCTTCTTCATCTTCTTCATCTTCTTCTTCTTCTTCATCTTCTTCTTCTTCTTCATCTTCATCTTCTTCATCTTCTTCTTCTTCATCTTCTTCTTCTTCATCTTCATCTTCTTCTTCTTCTTCTTCTTCTTCTTCTTCATCTTCTTCTTCTTCTTCTTCTTCTTCTTCTTCTTCTTCTTCTTCATCTTCTTCATCATCTTCTTCATCTTCTTCTTCTTCTTCTTCATCTTCTTCTTCTTCATCATCTTCTTCTTCTTCATCTTCTTCATCTTCTTCATCTTCTTCTTCTTTTTCATCTTCTTCTTCATCATCTTCTTCATCTTCTTCTTCATCTTCTTCTTCATCTTCATCTTCTCCTTCTCCTTCTTTTTCAATATCGTCTTCTTCTTCTTCACGTATTTCTCTTTTCAATTTTTTTTTAAAGAAATGCAGCTATTTTTGAGCGTAACAAATAGCTGGTGGGCGCACGCATGTTGGAAGCGCCATTGTATGTGCTCCCTGGCAGTGGAAACACAAAGACAGCAGGAGGTAAATTCAGCAGCAGGAGGAGGAGGATGAGTGTGTGGCAGCAGGCAGTCAATGAGGCAGGCAGCTCGCCGTGACATAATAGCCCTGGTACCTAGCGGTGATACCAGGGCTGTAAATAAACACAACAGGAGGTCCCAGACAGCGGTCGTGCAGCCCACATTGTGTCCAATACACAACTGGGACAACACAGTTTTCAACCCGGGCACCTCAGAAAAATTAAACCTTTTTTTTTTTTTTTAATGGTTTGTTTGGTTTTGGTTTTGCAACCAATATAGCTATTGTTTGACGTAATAGCTGGTGGCAGAGTGGCAGCAGAAGGTAATTCTGTGTACCCTGGCAGTGGGAAACACAGACAGACAGCAGCAGCAGGAGGAGGAATGGAGGAGTAGGCGAGCAGCTATTGTTTGACGTAATAGCTGGTGGCAGAGTGGCAGCAGAAGGTAAATCATCTGTGTACCCTGGCAGTGGGAAACACAGACAGACAGCAGCAGCAGCAGCAGGAGGAGGTATGGAGGAGCAGTGTGAGTGTGGCAGCAGGTAGGCAGCGTGACATAATAGCCCTGGTACCTAGCGGTGATACCAGGGCTGTAAATAAACACAACAGGAGGTCCCAGACAGCGGTCGTGCAGCCCACATTGTGTCCAATACACAACTGGGACAACACAGTTTTCAACCCGGGCACCTCAGAAAAATTAAACCTTTTTTTTTTTTTTAATGGTTTGTTTGGTTTTGGTTTTGCAACCAATATAGCTATTGTTTGACGTAATAGCTGGTGGCAGAGTGGCAGCAGAAGGTAATTCTGTGTACCCTGGCAGTGGGAAACACAGACAGACAGCAGCAGCAGGAGGAGGAATGGAGGAGTAGGCGAGCAGCTATTGTTTGACGTAATAGCTGGTGGCAGAGTGGCAGCAGAAGGTAAATCATCTGTGTACCCTGGCAGTGGGAAACACAGACAGACAGCAGCAGCAGCAGCAGGAGGAGGTATGGAGGAGCAGTGTGAGTGTGGCAGCAGGTAGGCAGCGTGACATAATAGCCCTGGTACCTAGCGGTGATACCAGGGCTGTAAATAAACACAACAGGAGGTCCCAGACAGCGGTCGTGCAGCCCACATTGTGTCCAATACACAACTGGGACAACACAGTTTTCAACCCGGGCACCTCAGAAAAATTAAACCTTTTTTTTTTTTTTTAATGGTTTGTTTGGTTTTGGTTTTGCAACCAATATAGCTATTGTTTGACGTAATAGCTGGTGGCAGAGTGGCAGCAGAAGAAGGTAATTCTGTGTACCCTGGCAGTGGGAAACACAGACAGACAGCAGCAGCAGGAGGAGGAATGGAGGAGTAGGCGAGCAGCTATTGTTTGACGTAATAGCTGGTGGCAGAGTGGCAGCAGAAGGTAAATCATCTGTGTACCCTGGCAGTGGGAAACACAGACAGACAGCAGCAGCAGCAGCAGGAGGAGGTATGGAGGAGCAGTGTGAGTGTGGCAGCAGGTAGGCAGCGTGACATAATAGCCCTGGTACCTAGCGGTGATACCAGGGCTGTAAATAAACACAACAGGAGGTCCCAGACAGCGGTCGTGCAGCCCACATTGTGTCCAATACACAACTGGGACAACACAGTTTTCAACCCGGGCACCTCAGAAAAATTAAACCTTTTTTTTTTTTTTTAATGGTTTGTTTGGTTTTGGTTTTGCAACCAATATAGCTATTGTTTGACGTAATAGCTGGTGGCAGAGTGGCAGCAGAAGGTAATTCTGTGTACCCTGGCAGTGGGAAACACAGACAGACAGCAGCAGCAGGAGGAGGAATGGAGGAGTAGGCGAGCAGCTATTGTTTGACGTAATAGCTGGTGGCAGAGTGGCAGCAGAAGGTAAATCATCTGTGTACCCTGGCAGTGGGAAACACAGACAGACAGCAGCAGCAGCAGCAGGAGGAGGTATGGAGGAGCAGTGTGAGTGTGGCAGCAGGTAGGCAGCGTGACATAATAGCCCTGGTACCTAGCGGTGATACCAGGGCTGTAAATAAACACAACAGGAGGTCCCAGACAGCGGTCGTGCAGCCCACATTGTGTCCAATACACAACTGGGACAACACAGTTTTCAACCCGGGCACCTCAGAAAAATTAAACCTTTTTTTTTTTTTTTAATGGTTTGTTTGGTTTTGGTTTTGCAACCAATATAGCTATTGTTTGACGTAATAGCTGGTGGCAGAGTGGCAGCAGAAGAAGGTAATTCTGTGTACCCTGGCAGTGGGAAACACAGACAGACAGCAGAAGGGCAGTACACAGCAGCCCACTGTAGGTGTAAAATGTGTGGCTGCAGGCGACGTAATAGTCAAAGTGAACCAGGCTGGCTTAGTGAGCAGGAGCCAGGAGGTGGTAAAGGGTGGTAAGGCACATTAACGATGGTTCCGGCAGCCAGTTCATGTCCCCCTCTCGCCGACAACAGGGGCCAGGAACTCGCCTTCCACCCACGCCTGGTTCATCTTGAGAAACGTCAGTCTGTCCACAGACTTGTGAGACAGACGTGAGCGTTTCTCAGTGACCACGCCACCAGCTGCACTGAAGCAGCGCTCGGACAGCACGCTGGAAGGGGGGCAGGACAGCACTTCCAGGGCGTACTGCGCCAGCTCGCTCCAGATCTCCATGCGCTTGACCCAATACTCCATGGGATCAACAGGGGCATCGCTGTCAAGCCCGCTGTACGACCCCATGTAGTCAGCCACCATGCGGGTCAGGCGCTGGCTGTGACCGGAGGAGGATGCTGCTGCATGCATCTCCTCTCTAGTCACTGCTGCCGGAGCCTCTACAGTCCTGTAGAGCTCGTGGCTGAGAGACAGCAGGTCTGTGGGGCGCTTGCTGCTGCTGGATGCAGGCACCTGCTGCTGCCTCTGTGCTGGCTGCTGGACAGTGGGGGTGGAAGGCTGGGGGAAGGCTTCCTCCAAGCGCTCAACAAGGGCCTGCTGCAAGCTCCTTATTTGTTGCGCTGGGTCTCCTCCTGCAGGCGGCAGGAACTGGCTCAACTTCCCCTTGAGGCGTGGGTCCAACATCATGCTGATCCAGATGTCCTCCCTCTGCTTCATCTGGATCACCCTGGGGTCCCTGCGCAGGCACGTCAGCATGTGCGCTGCCATTGGGAAGAGGCGGGCCACGTCTGCTGGCACATCGACGTCAGTGCTGTCCTCATCCTCCTCCTCTGCCGCCTCATCCTCTCTCCACCCCCGCACCAACTCAGCTGCGCTGTGCTGATCCCCCTCATCAGCAGCCAGGTCAGGGACCTCCACCAAGTCCTCCTCCTCCTCCCCCTCAGAGGTGGACTGCGCAGCTGGTTGCCGCTCCTGCTGGTCCAAGGCTGCCGCTCCCTGTTCCAGCAAAGCATCGAGGGCCCTGTTCAGCAGAGAAACCAGGGGCACCCACTCGCAGACCATAGCATGGTCCCTGCTCACCATGTTTGTGGCCTGCAGGAAGGGAGCCAGCACAAAGCACACCTGCTGCATGTGCCTCCAGTCATCATCGGGGACGATGGACGGGATGTTGCTGGTCTTGTCCCTTCTCTGAGCTGCGGAAACAGTGGCCAGGGCAAGGTACTGTTTGACAGCGTGCCTCTGTTCAACCAGACGCTCCAACATCGCCAGGGTGGAGTTCCAGCGAGTCGGAACGTCAAGGATCAGCCGATGGCGTGGCAGATCCAGCTCCTTTTGCACGTCTTCCAGGCTCGCACAGGCTGCAGCCGAGCGCCGGAAGTGACGCACAACATTCCTTGCCGTTTCCAGCAGTTCGCCCATCCCCTGGTAGGTGCGCAGGAACTTCTGCACCACCAGGTTCAGCACGTGGGCAAGACAGGGGATGTGGGTCAGGTTTCCCCTGTGTATTGCGGCAACCAGATTGGCCCCATTGTCGGCCACCACCTCTCCGACTCTGAGGCCTCTGGGGGTCAGCCAAATCCTCTCCTGCTCCTGGAGTTTGGCCAACACATGGGTTGCCGTCAGCTTGGTCTTCCCAAGGCTGACCAAGTGCAGCAGCGCTTGGCAGTGGCGGGCCTTCACGCTGCTGCTGAGGCGGGGGGTTTGGCCAGGTGTGCCGGAGGATGGCAGAGGATCGGAGGAACCTGCTGCAGTTCCCCTGAGCCTGCGGGGTGGCACCACCCACTGTGTTGCTGCTGCTGCTGTGCCCGCTGCTGCTCTCCCATCCTCACCCCCTTCCACCAAGCTGACCCAGTGGACAGTGAAGGACAGGTAGCGGCCTGTCCCGAAGCGGCTGCTCCAGGAGTCCATGGTGACGTGGACCCTTTCACCAACCGCGTGCTCCAGCCCTCGCTCCACATTGGCCATCACAAAGCGGTGCAGTGCAGGAATGGCCTTGCGGGCAAAGAAGTGTCTGCTGGGTAGAGTGACCATATTTTTGTGGGTCCAACCTGGGACGGGGGGGGGGGGGGCGTGGGGGGGGGCGTCGCGCGCAGCGCGCCGCGGCGAAAAGTGGGAAGGAGTGAGGAGCACGCAGCGGCGAAGACTGGGGGAGGGCGCCGAAAAAATGGGCGTGGCCATGACATTGTATGGGCGGAGCTAACGTAATGATGTAACAGCGAGGCATAAGAAAGCAGTGTTTACGCCATGATGTGGACAAACGAGACTTTGTATCATGGGTGTGCAGAAACTGTGTGATGCTAATAGTATACCGTAACCACAAAGCAGCAAACATAGCCATCTATGACCATTAAATAATAAATGCAGTAACAGTTACCCCGGACACCAGAAAATAAACGCAATAGGCAACATGTCAGTATAAAATAAATGCAATGCGGGCAAACATGTCAGTACAAAATAAACGCAATGCGGGCAACATGTCAGTACAAAATAAACGCACTGCGGGCAAACATTTCACCAGAAAAGAAACGCACTGCGGCCAAACATTTCACCAGAAAAGAAACGCACTGCGGCCAAACATTTCACCAGAAAAGAAACGCACTGCGGGCAAACATTTCACCAGAAAAGAAACGCACTGCGGCCAAACATTTCGCCAGAAAAGAAACGCAATGCGGGCAAACATTTCGCCAGAAAAGAAACGCACTGCGGGCAAACATTTCGCCAGAAAAGAAACAATGCGGGCAAACATTTCACCTGGAAAAGAAACAATGCGGGCAAACATTTCACCTGGAAAAGAAACAATGCGGGCAAACATTTCACCAGAAAAGAAACAATGCGGGCAAACATTTCACCTGGAAAAGAAACAATGCGGGCAAACATTTCACCTGGAAAAGAAACAATGCGGGCAAACATTTCACCTGGAAAAGAAACAATGCGGGCAAACATTTCACCTGGAAAAGAAACAATGCGGGCAAACATTTCACCTGGAAAAGAAAGCATTTACTCACCTGGCAGAAGTGTCCGGCCTCTGGCGCGCTGCTCCGTCCCGGGACCGTCTTCCTCCTCCTGCTCTTCTCTCCCGCGCTGACAGGGCTACGGCAAGATGGCGCCCGAAGCCCTGTACTAGTGACACAAATAGGTCTCCAGTACAGGGCTTCGGCAGCCATCTTGCCGTAGCCCTGCTCGCCTGCCGGTGTCGGAAACAGACACCGGAAGACGAGGCTGGAGCGGGGCTGCGGGCAATGAACTGGCACGGCGTCTATAGACGCCGCTGCCAGTTCATTGAGGAGAGAGTGGCCAGAGTCCCGAGGCCGGGACGTCCCGCTGCTGAAAGCGGGACGTTTCCCGGGACCTCATTAAGCCTGGGACAGCGGACCCCGAATCCGGGACGTGTCCCGGGCAATCCGGGACGTCTGGTCACTCTAGCTCTGACTGAAGTCAGACTGGATTAGCTGCATGCTTGTTTCAGGTGTGTCATTCAGCCACTTCTGCAGCCATAGAGAGCAACAAGGCTGCCAGGCAACTGGTATTGTTTAAAAGAAAAATCCATACCCCTCTCAGTTTAGGTTCCCTTTAAACAGCGGGGGGCGGGGCAGACTGCGACAGGAATCCAGTTGTTAGCCAATTCAATGCAGGCAGAAGACAGGGAGGGAGGGGAGCAGTAGCAGCAGGGCAGAGCAGGGCGGCGGTGGGCCGAGGACGGAACACTGATGTCACATACTCCCGCAGCTGGGACGTCCTGCATCTAAAAGTGGGACTTTTCCTGGGACCCAAGCCAGCCTGGGACAGGGGACCCCGAATCTGGGACCCGTCCCAGGTAATCTGGGACGTATGGTCACTCTACTGCTGGGGAGCTGCCAGTCTGGGGCTGCGCAAGCAAGCAGCGCACGAATGTCGCTCCCCTCCTGCACGAGCGTGTACGGCAGGAGTTGGGAGCACATGGCCCGTGCCAGCAAGCCGTTCAGCTGCCGCACGCGACGGCTGCTGGGAGGCAGAGCCCTAACCACCCCCTGGAAGGACTCGCTCAAAAGGCTCTGGCGTGGCCTTTTGCTGACACGGGAATCAGCAGACACAGCAGAGGAGGCCACTGAGGACTGGCTGCCAGAACAGGCCTCAGTGTCGGCGGCAGGAGTTGCAGAGGGGGGAGGAGCAGTGCGTTTCCGCACTCCTGCTGGTGCTGCTGGAGGAGCAGGAGGGCGGGTGGCTGCTGTTGCTGCTGCTGCTGCTGCTGCTGAAGGCTGTGCAGTGATGGGTGTGGTGCCACTGCCAGCACCAGATGCCTTCAGCCTCTGGAACTCCTCATGCTGGTGGAAATGTTTAGCCTCAAGGTGGTTGATGAGCGAGCTGGTGCAGAACTTTAAGGGGTCTGCACCTCTGCTCAACTTCTGCTGACAGTGGTTGCAAGTGGCGTACTTGCTGTACACAGTGGGCATGGTGAAATATCGCCAGATTGGTGACTTAAACATCCCCCTACGGCATGGAAGCGCTGCTGCCTGTCTCCCTGTGGTGGTTGGGGGGGGGGGCTTGGGTGCGGCTGGTGGTGGTACTGGCAGATGCTGCTGCTGCTGCTGCTGAGCCTGAGACACCAGCAGGCTGTGGGACCTGCCTACTGCTGCTGCCAATGCTTGCAATGATGCGCCTCCTTGCAAGGCCCACAAGAGCATCCTCCTCCTCCTCCTCAGAGCTGCTGAGGACGACATCCCCTGGAGGTGGTGGCACCCAGTCTCTGTCTGTCACCGGGTCATCATCATCCTCCCCCTCCTGAAACATGTCCTGCTGGGATGAGGACCCCCCAAACTCCTCTCCTGATGCATGGATGGGCTGCTTGACTGTCGCCACAGTCTTGCTGTCCAATCCCTCATCCCCCAAAGTGCCCATCAGCATCTCCTCCTCAAAATCGCCAACAACAGCAGACAATTGACTCATGATGCCTGGGGTCAAAAGACTGCTGAATGACAGGTCGCCAACTGACGGTGAACTGGCCTCCTCCCCAGGCCCTGCTGGGCGGCTGCTGCGAACAGGGGTGGTGGTGGTGGTGAGGGTGGAGGCCTCGGATGCAGAGCTGATGGCGGGCTGCTCATCCTCCGTCATGAGTTGCACCACAGTGTCTGCATCCTTTTCCTCAATGGGACGTTTCCGACCCGGCTGGAGGAAAATGGGAGCAGGTGCTGAATGACAGGTCGCCAACTGACGGTGAACTGGCCTCCTCCCCAGGCCCTGCTGGGCGGCTGCTGCGAACAGGGGTGGTGGTGGTGGTGGTGGTGAGGGTGGAGGCCTCGGATGCAGAGCTGATGGCGGGCTGCTCATCCTCCGTCATGAGTTGCACCACAGTGTCTGCATCCTTTTCCTCAATGGGACGTTTCCGACCCGGCTGGAGGAAAATGGGAGCAGGTGCTACACGCTGCTGCTGCTGTGTCTCTGCAGCGTGAGTTGCAGATGCTCCTGCTGGGCGGCGCCCAAGGCGTCCACGGCCAGTGGCTATGGGAGGAATGTTAGCCACTGACGCTGCTGCTGCTGCTGCGGAACTGTGCATGGTGGCGCGCCCGCGGCCGCGGCTTGCCACAATGCTGCTCCCTCTCCTCCTGATTCCCTTGCTGCCCTTCCCCTTGCCCAAACCGCGCTGGCTGCCACTTCCAGACATCTTAAATGTTTTGGGCGTATAGACAAAAGTTTTGTAAAAGGGCGGCTGAAAAGTGGGGTACTTTAATGGAGTGGGTTGGTTGGTGAGGTGACTGAGTGAGTGTCCCCTAGTACAGTAAGTAAGTAGTAACAGTCAGGAAGTACAACTAGCAGTTACAATAATCAGTAGTAATCACAAGTAAATTTAGTGTGTGTACACTCAGACAGTGAGTGCACGCACGCAGGAGCTAGTAGCCTATGGACAGTGACTGAGTGTCCTAGACTCCTAGTACAGTAAGAGTAAGTAGTAACAGTAAGTAGAACTAACTAATTACGATAATCAATCAGCGATCAGAAGGAAATAGAGTGTGTGTTGTGTGTGTACACTCAGACAGTGAGTGCACGCACGCAGGAGCTAGTAGCCTATGAACACAGTGACTGAGTGTCCTAGACTCCTAGTACAGTAAGAGTAAGTAGTAACAGTAAGTAGAACTAACTAATTACAATAATCAATCAGCGATCAGAAGGAAATGGAGTGTGGGTGTGTGTACACTCAGACAGTGAGTGCACGCACGCAGGAGCTAGTAGCCTATGAACACAGTGACTGAGTGTCCTAGACTCCTAGTACAGTAAGAGTAAGTAGTAACAGTAAGTAGAACTAACTAATTACAATAATCAATCAGCGATCAGAAGGAAATGGAGTGTGGGTGTGTGTACACTCAGACAGTGAGTGCACGCACGCAGGAGCTAGTAGCCTATGAACACAGTGACTGAGTGTCCTAGACTCCTAGTACAGTAAGAGTAAGTAGTAACAGTAAGTAGAACTAACTAATTACAATAATCAATCAGCGATCAGAAGGAAATGGAGTGTGGGTGTGTGTACACTCAGACAGTGAGTGCACGCACGCAGGAGCTAGTAGCCTATGAACACAGTGACTGAGTGTCCTAGACTCCTAGTACAGTAAGAGTAAGTAGTAACAGTAAGTAGAACTAACTAATTACAATAATCAATCAGCGATCAGAAGGAAATGGAGTGTGGGTGTGTGTACACTCAGACAGTGAGTGCACGCACGCAGGAGCTAGTAGCCTATGAACACAGTGACTGAGTGTCCTAGACTCCTAGTACAGTAAGAGTAAGTAGTAACAGTAAGTAGAACTAACTAATTACAATAATCAATCAGCGATCAGAAGGAAATGGAGTGTGGGTGTGTGTACACTCAGACAGTGAGTGCACGCACGCAGGAGCTAGTAGCCTATGAACACAGTGACTGAGTGTCCTAGACTCCTAGTACAGTAAGAGTAAGTAGTAACAGTAAGTAGAACTAACTAATTACAATAATCAATCAGCGATCAGAAGGAAATAGAGTGTGGGTGGTGTGTGTACACTCAGACAGTGAGTGACCGCACGCAGGAGCTAGTAGCCTATGGACAGTGACTGAGTGTCCTAGACTCCTAGTACAGTAAGAGTAAGTAGTAACAGTAAGTACAACTAACTAATTACGATAATCAATCAGCGATCAGAAGGAAATGGAGTGTGGGTGTGTGTACACTCAGACAGTGAGTGCACGCACGCAGGAGCTAGTAGCCTATGGACAGTGACTGAGTGTCCTAGACTCCTAGTACAGTAAGAGTAAGTAGTAACAGTAAGTACAACTAACTAATTACGATAATCAATCAGCGATCAGAAGGAAATAGAGTGTGTGTTGTGTGTGTACACTCAGACAGTGAGTGCAGTGCGCACACGCAGGAGCTAGTAGCCTATATGAACAGTGACAGTGAGTGTCCCTACGGGTACAGTAAGAGTAAGTAGTAAGTAAGTACAACTAACTAACAATAATCTATCAGTAATCAGAAGGAAATAGAGTGTGTGTACACACAGACAGTGAGTGAGTGCACACACGCAGGAGCTAGCTAGTAGCCTATAAACAGTGACAGTCAGTGAGTGTCCTACTCCTAGTACAGTATAACTACAATACTATTAGTAAAGGACAGCAGAAATACTGGTATAGATGAGAGAAATAAACAGAGGACAGCTGCCCACAGAGGCAAGGCCCCCCTGAGGCCTAAACCTGTAAGCTTGCAGCAGCTGCCTGTCTCTAATGTAACACACAAGCTACTAACTAAAATACAATGTCTATCTAACTAACAACAATATAGGTGTATATGGCAGGTGTAGGTGAGCAAAAACGCTAGGTAAATGATCACAATAGAGCACTTGCTAAGCCAAAGCACAAAGGAGCAACTCTCTCTCTGTACAAGTCTCAGGCAAGCATGGAGAAACGGAACATGGCGGCCGCTATTTATAGGGTAGGGGCTGGCCAGGGTCCCCCTCTGTGATTGGCTGCCGTCAGAGGGCCTGGGAGCCCTCTGATTGGCTCCAAGGACATCAATCTGGGCTATGACGCTATTCGAGCTCGGTACCGAGCTCGAATAGCGCCGGGTTGCTCGAATAGCTCGAATAGTGAATGGGCTATTCGAGTGTACTCGGATAGCCCATTCGAATAGCTCCAGCTATTCGGAGCTCGAATACCGAGCTCGAATAGCTGAAAAAGAGCTCGAATATTCGAGCTACTCGAATATTCGAGCTCTGCTGAGCACCACTGCATTACTGACATTCTGCCATTCACTATGTGCATTTTGAAAATAAGGAAATCCCTGTGAAACCCCCATGAGGAGATGGGCTAGTCCAAAACCTGTTGGTTCTGTCAGATTTCTACTACCTACTGTAAGTGACAGCAACATAGGAGAAAAGTAATTTATAGCTCATTTTACTCTGGAAGAAACATACTTCTTAATTGTATATGTTTACATATATTTTAAATTTTAAGATTTTCGTGATAGAGGTCCTTTAAGCTCTATGAGGTGTGTGGGCTCTTGGCCTGCTCCGTTCTCTTAGAATCTTTCCCGGGAGACTGGCCAGTTGCAGGCTTCTGCGCATGCGTGGCCTGGCCTCACTTGTACACCCACCGAGCTGCTGTGCCCAGGAGTTTTCTGCACCCGTGCAGTACTACTGCGCAGGCGCAGAACGCTCGTGGCTACGGCAGCGTGACAGGGGGATGCGTGCAGGGCCAAGCCAAACGCTGCCAGCCAGTCTACCGGGAAGGATTCTAAGAGAACAGAGTGGCCGTAGAGTGCGGTGGGAGACCCCAGGCCACTCATGGGGCTAGAGAAAACCAAACACAAGGTTTATGCAGCTGCTATCCACATTTTTGTTTACATTAATCATTGTTCTTTCTTCAAGGGAATATTTTGGAGAAAAGGTGGCTTTGTACTTTGCATGGCTTGGCTGGTACACCCTCATGCTTTTCCCTGCCGCTCTGGTTGGAATTGTGGTATTTTTTTATGGGTTCGTACATTTCAACTCCAGCAAAATCAGGTATGCAGTTTCTGCATTTCAGCATCTTAATTCAGTTTCTGTTATTGTTGTTTCATTTGGGTTATGTCATAAAAGAGAGTATGTAGATGTCCTCTCCTACAAACTAAAGATGCACCATAACGACATACATTAGAATGTAATACCTTTTTTAGGGTACCAAACTTTGTTAGTTAGGCATCAGAGAAGCTTCCTGTATGTAACTTTGTAGGCTCATGTCCATACACACAACTCAGTCACACCCTCACTGTAGTGAGCTGAACTAACAGTTGCAACTTAAAGAGAATCTGTACTCTAAAATTCTTACAATAAAAAGCATACCATTCTATTCATTATGTTCTCCTGGGCCCCTCTGTGCTGTTTCTGCCACTCCCTGCTGCAATCCTGGCTTGTAATTGCCAGTTTTAGGCAGTGTTTACAAACAAAAGACATGGCTGTTACCAGCTTGTGATAGGCTGAGAGGAGCTCAGTCTGTGACTCACACAGAGCCTGCAGGGGGCGTGGAGAGGGTGTGTATAGCTTCTATCCTATCACAAGCAGAGCAGCACATTCCTGCCTGAGTGCCTGAGCCCGACAAAGACGACAGAGGAGAGAAGATTAGATTATACAACAGAGATAATACAGCCACTGTGCAACTTGGAAAGGCTGCAGTAAGACAGACCACATTAGAACAGGTATAGGAACTTATAGGATAGAAGAAATAAGGCTGAAAATGTTGTTACAGAGTCTCTTTAAGTTGAAGGGGATTGAAAAAAGTATCAATATGCTGAATATTGTCTGTCTTCCTGATAAAAATGCACAATACAATTGGAGGATATCACATAGCTTATCTTCAACAGCATAAAATAGGAGGATAGCACATATAATTATCTTCAGCAGCATGAAATAGTTATGCCTCACGTTTAAACGAGCCACCTGTTAAAGGACATCCGAGGTGAAAATATACTGATGAGAAAAAACAATTGTATCTATCCTTCTTCTCCTAAAAATGACTTTTTTTTAGATATCCCACATTTTATTTTATATTTAAATCTAGTTTTTACTGTTTCATTGCCAGCTCAAATCTATGAATTATTGACCCTTTGCCATCTCTTTCCTGCTCTCAGAAGTCATTTATTGACAGGAAAGTGTTTTATAGCTTTAATTACTGATCAGTGAAGGTTATGCTATAGTCTGACCCAGTCCGACCGGAAAGAAACTGTCACTTGCATACCTAATGTTTAACTCTTTTAGGCAGTGAATGAAAAAAAGGAACACAGCCTAGTTATTTATGTGCTTGGCACTGTACAGACACATGTCTATCTCATCATGTCACATGTCACCTCGGTTGTCCTTTAAGTGCAAATGTTCAGGACTCTATAGTGATATTATAGCAGCAATGCAGTTCCAGGAAAAGTACATGTGCACAAGCCGTGAAAAGGTTTTGAATTATGTGTGTAGTACAGATAATAAATAGAACATTTGAAGTAAAGAAAAGAGTCTCATGATGTTTCCAGTACAAGAAGACTTAAAAAAAAAAATAGTTGTTATCTATGAAAAAGAGCTTCTCTGAGCTAGTGGACCAACTTGGTTAAACTCAGCCCTGTTTTCTGAAGAGGTTAAAGGGAACTTTAACTGAGAGGGATATGGATGTTTCCTTTTAAACAATACCAGTTGCCTGGCAGTCCTGCTGATCTCTTTTTAGCTGCAGCAGTAGTGCGTAAATCACACACCTGAAACAAGCATGCAGCTAATCCAGTCTGACTTCAGTCAGAGCACCTGATCTGCATGCTTGTTGAGGGGCTGTGGCTAAAAGTATTAGAGACACAGGATCAGCAGGAGAGTCAGGCAACTGGTATTATTTCAAAAGGAAAATTCTATATCTTTCTCAGTTTAGGTTCACTTTAAGCAGGCAAGAAACAGTGAGAGAAAGCTTGAGATAAGGTTTTACTTAAGAAAAGTTCATAGGGTCATTACTTTGTTTTAAAGCTTGAAATCCAGAGTGTGGATTCTAAACTGCACCTGTGATAGTCTGATGCAATGTCATAAAGCTATATAACTGAAAATAAAAATATGAAACTCTTTTCTTTGCTACTAATGTTCTTTTCATTATCCGTACTACACATACCATTCATTATAAATACGTTTAAGTTTGCTTCAGATTTGCTTTAAGTGTGAAACAAATTAAGAAAAATGCTCTACAGACCTCTGTCCAAAACATAATTTAAGTTTTATGCTGGGGGTGGGCTATAAAGTATAATGTCCACAGACATACATGGAGCGAGCTTGACCTTCTTAGTACAAAATACAATTCTTTTTCTTAAATACTGTAAATAAAATACATCAGAACAGCATAACCACAGGCATGTGGAATTTCATTGGGATGTAGTTCAATCCCTGGTTGCAGTACCTCTTTAACAATGCTCATTTAGGGTGATGTGCCTACTATCCCTTGGATAATCACAATTTCTCAGGAAACAGAACTTTTTTTTTTTATTCAAACGTCTTTTATTAGGGGAAGAATGCATTAGATGGTGTGCATTGAAACAAGATGAGTTACTAGAAGTACAGTACAGTAATAGTACTGGATTATTTCTTGGCTAAATTCTCCATTGGAGTAGAGGAATGGACAATGCACAGAGCTATGTAGGTCCAGCATGAACATACCTTAGGCAGTTTTGCTTTGGCTCAGGTGTGCTTTGACTCACTCTTACAAGGGTTGTTTTCCTAATTTTATTTCCTTCCGGTGTTGTCATTTTCATCTCTAAGAATTAAGTTTTATTACTGGAATTTATTGAACATCCACTTTGGTTGGCATGTGGGGAATGCTCTTATTTAATTCATCCCAGTTTAGAACTGTAACTGTATGCAAACTATTTCATCTGTAGTTAGGCTGGGTACACACACTATGCTGAATTTGCAGCATGTACAGTCACAGCGGATCCAATGTGTGAGCGCTGTGTCCGTCCATATACATTTTTGTACCCATTATAGCACCTGTTTTAACAATAGACAGCAACAGAGACCTGTTTTGGGAGATTTCTGGGGTCAGTTTTCAATATTTTTTTAATGCCCATTTTCCATTGAAAGCACTAGTGAGTGTGGATGTAGTCCTCCTCTGTCTGTGGGCATACGTAACGTATGTAGTGTCTGGAAATGTTGTGCAAGTGGAGACTTTGCGGATACATTGTAAATGGACATATATTATCTGATTGAATCCTATAGACATCATAGAATCTGTCAACATATACTTTATGTTTACCTGTGACCATTGCAGAAAATGGTCCTTCTTTATGTCTAGAGTGACTGTGGTCGTAGCCTTAGGCATATAGCGAACATTTCTAACACGCTCAGATGTACCATATTGCTGTTTATTATTACACCTTTATTCCTAGCCAGGAGATCTGTTCTGCCAACACAACAGTGATGTGTCCCCTGTGCGACCAGAACTGCCCCTACTGGCCATTGTCAGACACCTGCACGTATGCAAAGGTGAGACCTATCGCTGCAGCCATTCATTACTTGGAAACTGTTCCCCAAGTGGCCAACTTCCAGGAAAATACCGACTCTCATTAGCTATATGTTATATCGGGCTTGATTTACTAAGACAAATAGCATGCCTTATCAGAGTTAACACACCATATCAGAGTTAACACGCCTTATCAGGGTAGCACATCGAGTGATACGAACTTATGCCTGATAAGGCATGTTAACTCTGATAAGGCATGCTATTTGTCTTAGTGAATCAAGCCCATCATGTTATTAGTAATGAACACAAATTTGACATAATCGTAATTTCGCATCATAATTCACAAATGCGATGCGAACTCGTAATGCAAAATTTCTGTAAAAATCCTAATTAATTTTCTTTGTAAACAAAATCAGCAACTGTAGTTTTGCATAATTTTCACTGAATTTTTTGCTGACTTTGGTGGTTGATAGCTGAGCCCCCATACATGCCATTGTCACCACAGAATTGCTTGTGGAAATAAGTAAAAAAAAAAAAGACCTTGTACTTTTTGAGAAAATAAATTGTAAACATGCAATAGAAAAATGTTTTTTTAAATGCAGAAAAATGACATTTTAAAAAACATGTTTCCTTTACATATTTAAAATCGATTTTGACAAAAATGACAGTCTTTTTGACAAATTCTCAGTTTTTTTGTTGACAATTTTGGTGACAATAGCATGTATGGGGGCTTTTGTGATTAAACGCTAAATTCGGCACAAAATTACAAATGGATTACACAAAATCAATTTAATGTCCAAATTGCGGTAATTGTCAAAATGTAATTGTCATGAGCAGATTACAATCGTCACTATATGTTATCTTTCAGGCCTCCAGGTGTAAGGGGGGGGAGGGTCAGTTCCAAACCTGTTAGATCCGTCTCATTCTCAATGCTTCTCTCCATTAAGAAAGCCCTCTAGTGTGATGTAACTTGGCTTCATGCATGGAAAGCACCCAGAATCTCTACATGTACGGTACTTGCTTGAATAACATTTAAAGTGAAATTTCACTTTTGTTAAAAACTACACATGACTTACTGTATATTCGTGTTGTCGACGTCATGTTGTAATTTAAAAACAAAAAACATGCTTTTTTTTTTTAAAAAAAGCCATTTTGTAATTTAAAGTTTTGAAAAGCCATGTTTCAGAATCAGAATCAGAATCACGTTTATTTCGCCAAGTACAACGGGTTTGTACCCGGAATTATTTTTCGCTCAAACAGGGTCGGAGATGGTACAAACACATGCATGCAATCCAACCTACACAGTCAGGTACAGTAGTACAAAGTAGCATATACCTATAGATATAGCACATAACTATAATGAAGGATGCGTGGGAAGTCTGGAGAGCTGTGTGAGGGGAGCAGCCACATCTACCGGCGCTTGCTCAGCTCTGCAGCAGCTCCAGACGCCCCGCAGTGTGTCCTGGAAAAGAGTGGACAGCGAAAGAGAGAGAGAAAGAGAGAAGGGATAGCCAAAAAGAGACTGAGGAAAGAAAGAAAAAGATCAAGAACCAGGGCAAGAGGAGAGAGACAGAGGCAGAGTCCCCCCCAGGGCTGCAGGTTGAAAGCACCCCAGGGTCCGATAATTAGTCCGGACAGTGTCCATTCCTGTGGAAAGTCGCCAGGTGGAAAATTGTCATTGAAAATTGCAGGCAACTATGGATATCTTAAATTGGCCAGAAACTTAAATAGCTTAAGTGATGGAAACAGTAGTCTTTAGGGCCCTTTCACACCAGAGGGATTTTTCGGCGTTTTAACGCCACGGCCGAAGTTGGCGTTTTTCTAGGTAAAAGAAAGTCCATAGACTTTCATTTTACCTTTCACATCTAACTCGGCGTTTTGGAGCGTTGCGTTTCAACGCTCCCAGGAGCTTTTTCAGGGCTGTTTACAGCCGAAGTTGGCTGTTGCCGTTTCAATGATAGTCAATGGAAAACGCCAACTTCAGCGTTTTCAAAGCGTTTTACAGCTAACTTGTTCACTTATTTTTATAGAAGAAAAAAAAAAGGACGTTTTCATATGAGCTGTAAAACTCTTTCAAAACGCTTTGAAAACGCTTTGAAAACGCTATGTATTGGCGTTAAGCAAAAGGCTGACTTTCAGCCTTTTCTACCGCAGCCTCTAGTGTGAAAGAGCCCTTAATGTATTCTTTAGAGTAGCACCAAGTAACCTACAAAGTGGTAGTGTTTGGAATATTCTGAGTCTAGGTCTGAGGTATTATTTCAAATATAATTTAAGTTACAGGGTGGCATGGTTCTCCCCAACTTATTTGCTCATTGTACGGCAGCCAGATTGGCCCAGAATTTGCTACGGGGCTCTGTTCCCCCTAGACCAAGGTGGGCAAATGCCCAGTGGCCCCCACGGAATAAGGGATATTCTGTGGCTCCCTCAGAACCCCCCCCCCCCAACAGATCCTTTCATTGTTATCTACAAATTTGGCACAATATATCTACATTTATGCAAAACATTACAAACTGGGAACTGTCTCCTATGGAGAAGGCCTTTCTCTCTGATATTGGTACTTCAGGCCATCTATCTAAAATACATATCCTACTATGGTATGATTCCCTCCTGGAAGTTACTCCCCCCATGGAGAAATGGTCTTTTATATATACTACTCCTGGCTTGATTGAGTGGGACAAACTGTTCGAAAGCCTGGCAAAGACCTCTAGTAACATAATTTACAAAGAGAAAATGAAGTTATTAGTGCCGCAGCGGGGGACCGGAAAATCACTTTGTCCTGTGGCGTGCACAGGACATCTGCAGGGGACCGTTAAAAGCTCCAGGTAAGTTAAACTCATTTTTTATTACCCTTACAGTACTCCTTTAAGGTACTCTGTGAATGGTACCAGACTCTTAAAGTATTATCTAAGTTTCATGATTCCGCCTCCATTCAGTGTTTTCAATGTACAATGCAGAACATCGCTGGTGGTACTGCCCTCCTATTACAGACCTGTGGGGCAGTTGCTTTCAAGAGATTTCCCTGACCTTTGACACTCAAGTGGACCCGGACCCATATGTTGCCCTGTTTGGCCAGAGGGTTCCCCAGAGCTCACTAGAAACCAGAATATTCTCTCTGCATGGTTCTGTGCAGCCATCAGATGTTTAATTGCCAGATTCTGGAAGGGCCCAATCCTTTCACATCACACAATTTTAGACAGGATGTGGTGGATCTATCATATGGAACAAATTTCATACTCCCTAATGCTAGGTACACAATACAATTTTCTGACAGATTTACTGTCCGTTCAATTATTTCCAACAAGTTTGATCTGATTTCTGATCAATTTTCCATAGAAGTGAACAAAAAAATCGATCGGAAAATCAACTGGAAATCAGAACGGACCTGTTGTAAATAGTCAATCTGACAGTAAATCTGTAGGAAAATTGTATTGTGTGTACCTAGTATAGTCTAATCTTGATAGATTCAACCTCATATGGGCACAATGGTTTTTCAGGTTCCCCCTGGGTCCCCCCACCTCCCACCCTTGATGTGATTGATGTATTGTATTTTGGTATCATCGTTTACTGTATAGCCATGATCTTTTCTTGTTCAGCAAACAACAATGTATGCACAATATGTGGTTATAGACTTTTTTCTGCCTGAGGCAAACTTGTCAGGATGCACCCCTCCTCCCCCCGATTTTGAATGATCGCTAGTATAGTTGTCCGAGTATAGGTAGCTAGTATAGTTGCCGGAGCATAGGTAGTATAGTTGCCTCAGTACAGGTAGCTAGTATAGTTGCCGGAGTATAGCTAGTATAGTTGCCTCAGTATAGGTAGCTAGTATAGTTGCCGGAGTATAGGTAGTATAGTTGCTTCAGTATAGGTAGCTAGTATAGTTGCCCAAGTATAGGTAGTATAGTTGCCTCAGTATAGGTAGCTAGTATAGTTGCCAGAGTATAGGTAGTATAGTTGCCTCAGTATAGGTAGCTAGTATAGTTGCCCGAGTATAGGTATTATAGTTGCCCCAGTACAGGTAGCTAGTATAGTTGCCGAGTATAGGTAGTATAGTTGCCTAAGTACAGGTAGCTAGTATAGTTGCCAGAGTATAGGTAGTATAGTTGCTTCAGTATAAGTAGCTAGTATAGTTGCCCGAGTATAGGTAGTATAGTTGCCTCAGTATAGGTAGCTAGTATAGTTGCCCGAGTATAGCTAGTATAGTTGCCTCAGTATAGGTAGCTAGTATAGTTGCCCCAGTGTAGGTAGTATAGGTAGTATAGATAGCTAGTATAGTTGCCCGAGTATATGTATTATAGCTGCCCCAGTACAGGTAGTATAGTTGCCCCACGTATAGGTAGTATAGTTGCAGCACACATAGGTAGTACAATTGCCCCCCCCGTTTAGGTAGTATAGTTGCTCCCCCAGTATAGGTAGTATAATTGCCCCCACATAGGTAGCCTGGAGCGGGTAGCAGCCAGGAAGGGTAAGCCCCGGGCACAGGGGTGGGTAGGGGGGCTGGACCCCCATCACATGAGTCCCCCCCTCCCACTTAAAAGTTAATGCAGCGTTCCAGGCATCGGTGCACAACGTGCCATATCACATCCCACAAGTCTTCTCTTTCTTCAATACCACCCACTGTTGGCAGCATTGAAGAGAGAGGAGACTTGTGGGACGTCACGCACACTGCGCTCCGACACTAGGAACGCAAGTAAGAGGTGAGTTGATTACTCCTCGCCCGCTGCAGCCGCATTAACTTTTGAGCTGCGCTAATAGCTGGAGGGGGAGCAGGGACGGGGGGGACCCACTGCTCCCCCCCTTCCTGGCTACTTCCCCCTCCTGCTCTCCCTATGGCATACCCCCCCGCCTCGGCTAGGCAGGCGGCTGTAAGCTGGGTGACGGCAGGCCAGGCCTACTTCCTGGTCCTGCCTGGCACTGCCCCCGGACTTCCGCCGCCTGGCGTCATCAGTAGGCCGTTCCTGACAATATGTAATATGACCATGAAGTGCTATGGTCAGTATGTATGGCTGTGATCTATCTGTCAGTGTGATGTAGCAATTGATAGCATTCAGTATGTTGCTGTCTGTAGAGTTTGTTGTACAACACAATGAATAAGGGCAGTGAATACATGAACAATAAATTTACTGAGGTAAATGTAAATACCGGTACTGTAAATTTGCACTCATTAACATTTTCACTCTTTAACGTTTTCTATTGCAGGTGACACATTTATTTGACAATGAGGGCACAGTATTCTTTGCTATGTTTATGGCGGTTTGGGGTAAGTAAACATACAACTAATGCTTAAAATGTGTTTTGTAATGACTTTGAGTTACACATGGAATAGTAGTAAAAATGTTTCTGTACCGTGTTAGCCAAACAATATATGTAGGTAGAAAAAAAAACAAAGTCTTGTAAAAGTAATAATTGTAGTATTGCAGTATTTGTTTAATGGCTAACTGATAAAGTTAAATAATGCAAGCTTTCTGGGATCTAGTCCCCTTCTTCAGGCATATTTCCAGATGTTAGCTGTAGTAAAACACTGATGCAGGTAAATAGCAAACACGAAGATGACAGTTGCGCTGGTTGCCGTTTAGCAGTTAGATGTCAGGTAATCAGCAGGCTGGAGCCAGTGAGCTCATGCAATCGAACATTAAATCTAGCAGGTTTCTGAAGATCATGAAGACTTGGCTTGAATGTCCCTGCCTCCTCATCATTCACGCACAAACCTCAGATCAGCAACAATGTTAACAGAGGGGAGAGCAGCGCAATGACCACTGAGTATACTTCAGATGCAGAAGTGAGGTCATTGCTCATTTTCTGCATTTGAAGTGTGCCACACTGTTACTATGTGCTGTTCTCCTCTATTTGGGTCACTGCCTATCTGCAGTCTGTGAGTGTTGTGGATGGGGGGGAGGAAGGGCCACAAATTATGTGCCACTTGGGGCCACAAAAATCTCAGCGGAAACCCTGTGTTTCTCTGCTAGAGATTCCACAAGTACTGGACGAGAGATCCAGCTTTAAATCTATAAGAAATTAAAAGACAGCAAGATAAACTGAATACATTTAGAAAATTATGCCACTGACATTTTCTCTTACAAACATGTGCACACTGTTGAATTAGTAAGGGGTCATTAGGACCCCTATACATTCAATATGTAAAGAGCTGGTTCCCTACTTGATCCCTGTTAGCGACAGTGAGGTTTCCTCCCCATAATGCAACTTCCTCTGTGTGTGCCAGAAGAGCCAGGGTGATACAATCCCGTTTACCTGGAATTCTGGGTATGTCTGTATGAATTGGTGTAGAAATATAAGCAACAAATTTTTCAATTTAAAAGTTCATTTCTAAAGGTAATTCTTATAATTTACATCAATCATTAAAGCTAATGGGAACTGGAAAACAAACAAACAAACAAATAGATAACTAAGGAGAGGGAAGGCTCTGGGTCCTATAGAACCTTCCCGTTCCTCTCTCAGTCCCCTCATTCCAGTGATGCCACCCCCTTTTGAATCCCACATCGCAGGAGGCTTCAGAAGTCTTTAGGAGCCCGAGTGCTACCAAAGACGGGCAGCTCTGTAATGCGCATGTGTGAGCGAGTGAGAGAGCATGCTGATGCAGGCGCAGTACGCAGCCACCTGTCTTCGGCTCCTGAAGACTTCCGAAGCCTCCTGCAGTGGCAGAGAGCAGTATCAGACCAATCGGTCGGACACTGCTAACGGGATGAAGGTGCTGGAACGAGGGGACCGTGAGAGGAGCGTGAAGGCTCAATAGATAAGTATCAGTTTGTTTTGGGGCTTTTTCCGTTCCCATTAGCTTTATGATTCCATTGAGAGTTTGCCTTGTTCCACAAGTGTTTAGTTGGACTTTAAGACTTATATAAAATACTAGCCGACCCGCGGCGTAGCATACGCCGCATAAGAGGGTAGAGGGCAGGAAGGGGTTATTGGGCACAGCGGCGGGGAGGGGGGTTGGACCCCCCCTCAACTGTGTCCCCCATGTGTGCTCTACCTCCAGCTTAAGCTCAGCAGGAACCCCCCCCCCCCCCTCACCTGGGTCCCCCATGTGTACTCCCCCTCCAGCTTAACTTCAGCGGGAACCCCTCCAGCTTAAGCTCAGCAGGAACCCCCCCCCCTCACCTGGGTCCCTCATGTGCGCTCCCCCTCCTGCTTAAGCACAGTAGCAGCCGCCACTATTAGTAAGGGGCAGCGGGCGGGGATGACTCACCTCTTCCGTGTTCCATCGTGCGTTCCACTGTCGTCACTTCCTGCAATGCCGCACACTGTATTGGTGTAATTTGCCTTTTTAAAACAGAAGGAAATCTGCAATAATTCAGCTATAAGTGAATATTTGTGGTTACCCACAATGCACTGCTACTAAATATGCAAATTACCCCTTTTCCCCCTTGGTAAGTCAAGCAAGCATCCAGAGCCGCTGGTGTATACCAAGCATATAGCTTTAAATGTTACACATTTATCAAACCCACATGTACACAGCCTGTTTCAGACTTTTGGTCCTCATCTGTACTTTGGCAAGGATTGATATGGCTGTATGAGATAGGGCTTGGACCAGTACAACAGAGTAACCAAGCAGCTCAGGGTGACCCAAACCATTCGGAATGTATAGGGGGATAAAAGGGACCAAAAAGACCTCCTACTAAAAAAAAGCAAAGCTTGGTGTAATTTGCCTTCCTAAAACAGAAGGAAATATGGAATAATTCAGCTATAAGTGAACATTTGTGACTACCCACAATGCACTGCTACTAAATATGCAAATAATTCCTATTCACCCTTAGTAAGTCAAGCAAGCATCCAGAACCACTGGTGTATAGCAAGCCTATAGCTTTAAATTTTACACAGCGATATCAAACCCACATGTGACAGCCTGTTTCAGATTTTTGGTCCTCATCTGTACATGGCAAGGATTGATATGGCTGTATGAGATAGGGCTTGGACCAGTACAACAGAGTAACCAAGCAGCTCAGGGTCCACTCGAATGTATAGGGGGATAAAAGGGACCAAAAAGACCTTCTACTAAAATAATCAATCCAACGGACACAGCATGGATGATCTTCGTGTCACTGCCCTGAAGGGTGGCTTCAAAACGTCAAATGATCGATTAATAGCAGAAACAAAATTTATAAATTGGTTCAAGGCTGTGCAGAACGGTTTGAATAAGGACAACAACTTTCTATATTGGTATGAGACTGATGACATTTGAACTTTTCTCAGCCATTATAGCTGAACTTGTGAACTAAGAATTTACGATACCTCTGTGTCAGTCCAACTCCCAGGTATGTGAGCAGGGAGTAAACAAGGATTCTTATCTTGGCTTACAACCTCTAACCCCAGGTCGATGGTCTGTGTGAATTAAGGCATCTTAATGACATGTATTGATGCTTGAAAACAATATCTATTTTCCTTTTTGATGTTGCATGTATATAAGCTGTCTGTACCACCAGTTTGCAAACTAACAGGATATAAGCCAGACGAAAGCTGCAAGGCCGAAAGCTTGCTTATTTTATTCATTTTTAGTTAGCCAATAAATGGTATCATCCTGATTTAAAACTTCTTGCTTTTACTGATGGCTAACACGGTACAATACCCTACTGCTACTACTAAAATAATCAAAGCTTGGTGTAATTTGCCTTCTTAAAACAGAAGAAAATCTGCAATAATTCAGCTATAAGTGAACATTTGTGGTTATCACAATGCACCGCTACTAAATATGCAAATTATTCCTTTTCACCCGTGATAAGTCAAGCATGACTATGCTTAGCTTTAAGTTTTACACAGTCATATCAAACCCACATGCACCAGCCTATTTCAGGCATTTGGTCCTCTTCAGTCCATAGCAGGGATTGATGAGGCTGTATGAGATAGGGCTTGGACCAGTACAACAGACTAACCAAGCAGCTCAGGGTGACCCAAACTACTAAGAATTTATAGGAGGATAAAAAAATAGACCAAAAAGCCCTCCTACTAAAAAAAAGCAAAGCTTGGTGTAATTTTCCTTCTTAAAACAGAAGCAAATCTGCAATAATTCAGCTATAAGTTAACATTTGTGGTTACCCACAATGCACTGCTACTGAATATGCAAATTATCCCTCTTTGCCCTTGGTTTGATATGACACTACTTCTTCTTCTTGCTTGGACCAGCCCCTTCTTCTTGCTTGGACCGGCCCTGGGGGCAGGGCGCTACTTCTTCTTCTTGCTTGAAGGTTGAGGCACTTACTCTATTATATATATAGATATTAGCATATTATTATGGTGTTAACTGCTTCAAATACATTTTTAAAAACTGAGCTTTTTGACCTGTTTCTTCAGCTACCGTATTCTTAGAGTTCTGGAAAAGGCAAAGAGCAAGAGATGTCTCCTGGTGGAACCTCTACAGCTGGGATGAGGACGAGGTAGCCCCATTTGTTTATGACGTACATCATCTAAATGGAATTGCATTTCAGTGTAAATTATGGCCTGGTATAGACTAGCTGCAAACAGCAGAGGATCAAGCAGAATTTGCCTTTACAAGAAGTATGTCCACAGAAAGCCATTCATCTACACCTGCGCCTGCATTTTATATAAATGTTACACAGGATGTTCATAAAGTGCAGCTTCACCATGATGCATATATGGCAAAAACACAAAACAAAATTATGACTTGCTAGTTCCAGAATCAGGCTGACTCTTGATTTGCAAGTCTCTTAAAGTGCCCAATCACTGTACAACTTTTTTACGGAACTATCATATTTGTTTCAGATTATTTAGATGATATTGTAAGTTGGTCGGCTGAATTGATCTGAACCATCAAATTAGCCATAATTTTCTTAAATAACTGGTTGATCGGCGTAGCAGATGTTTTCATGGCTACAATCACAACGGTTTTTTGATATCTAGAATAGTATGGATTCTATAGTGCTGTGGATTAAAATATGATTATTTACCTAAAAAACGTTTATGGACACCTTTTGATTTAGGCATGACTGCTGTAAACTGATAAGATGGTTTCTTGGGGCAATAGCAAGTTATTACAGAAGGTAAAACTAGTCGAGATGTAAAATCAGTAAAGTCCATAAACAGCCCAAGGGTTAAGGCAAGAGACGGAAGCCAATTGGGTAAATAAAATTACAAATGTTAAGGCAAAACACCCAATCAAGATACAAGGTTTAAGAAGAATGCCAGGTGGGGGTTCCAAATACAAGTTTAGAGTTGGAGGGAGCTAGCAGCAGTACAGTGGTTAGGCTGAAGGGACGTAACATTGCATGCTGGGAAGCTATGCTATGTTCTGAGATGATGCAGGTTACCTTTTAGCAATGCTTGCCATGATCTGAGATGACACAGGCTTTGTAAATCATGGCCTTGGTGTGGCTTTTTCAAGAATTTCATCTGTTATAACTGTTTTCTCTGAAGGAGGAGCTGGCACTGGGGCTCATCCATGATCCAGAATGTAGTGTGCAAGAATACCAACATTCTTATCTGCGCTCCACATTGGTTCTCTTGGGAGTGGGTCTCATGGTAAGGAATTCCTGTATATTTCCACATCTGGGTTATCTGTGCATTGTTGCCCTTGGTAAGAAGATTACTGCCAGTCAGGGGTTTCCCTCTGTAGTCTGTGTGTTACAGCAGGTCTCACCTGTTAAATATTGCTTATTATTGTAAAAACGCCATCCAGCATTGGAAGTGTGAGAGCACATCTTCAATCAAACGAATGCAAGTCAGTCTGCAGCTAAAGACGCTCTGTGACTGCACAATAGTGATGGCCATGTCTAATGCTGGGTACACGCGGTACGATTTTCCGTGCGATAGATGCACCCGATTGATAAAATCCCTCATGTCCGATATTACTCCCGATTGATTCTGCGCTCGGTTTCTCATAGAAGTGAATGGAAAAAGATAAAAAACAGAGCGAAGATAAGTGAATCGAATGCAGAATTGAGCGAAAAAAACAATTGGGTCGGAAAATTGCACGCAAAATCGTACCGTGTGCACCAGCATTAGAGAACTTATGGAGAAGCATGCAATTTGTTTGATTAGCTGAAAGATTTGCAAAGCTCTGATTTGCTGAGGTCACATCCTGCATTGGCTCATGGTCATGACTAGTAAATCCGAAACTTACATATCTATCATCTGACCAAACTGATCTCATGCTTCTCCATGAGTTCTCCTAGACATGACCATCACTAAGAACACGCTGCTGCATGGTTCTGCAACAAAGGAGACTTATACAATAATAAGCAATGTTTAGCAGGTAAGACCTGCTGTAATACTCAACATTTAGAAAAGAACCCTGTCAATGGTCTGGCTGGCAGGATCTAGCTGGACTTTAATCATCTTTTTCCTCTTAACAGATAGCCATTTTGATTGGCATAGCGCAATCCCTGGTTGTATACCGTGTGGTGGTGACCGTGGCGTTCATGCGCTCATCTTGGGACCTCCTTCGGGAACATGCTACCACAGCCGCAGTTATGTCTGGAGCTGTACTTCATTACCTTACCATTGTCATCATGACTAAAGTAAGCATCCCTGGGCAGAGAAGGAATACAAATCATGGGGCCTCATAGGATGGAGGATGGAGACTGGTGTTTATCCCAGTCTCCATCCTTCAGTGATGAAGCCCTCCCTCATGAATATAGCAATATGCAGTCACTTACATAGACAAGACAAATAACATTTATATTGCGCTTCTCTCCTGGTGGACTCAAAGCGCTTGAGTTGCAGCCACAATGGCGGGCTCTATTGGCAGTAGCAATGTTAGGGAGTCTTAACCAAGATCTCCTACTGAAAAGGTGCAGAACTACTGAACAGGAAGAGCCGAGATTTGTCCCAGGTCTCCTGTGTCAGAGGCAGAACCCTTACCCAGTACACTATTCAGCCAAATAGCACACATTGTATACAACTAGAGGACACGGATGCATAGCTAATCTATCCAATGTATCCCTCTCCTCCTCATCTCTACCAGGCTCTGCATCTGTGTGGACAGCAGTACTTTTCCAAGTCCACACAGTATGTGCACCTGCATCACCTTCCCAGAGCACCGCCAATCAATTTCAGCACCTGGCAGTCAAAGCATGGAAAACACAAATAAAGACCAGTGAACAAGTTGGGGGCAGACTGGGTCCCCTTGCTCTTGTGCACCATAGCTGCTATGATGATTGCTGTGCTCTTAATGCTGGATCCACTCCACACGGTGCGTTCGCGCACTTGATTTCCCGCTCGATTCCCGTCGATTCGTTTATTTCCAACATCTCTGATTTGGATTTCGATGGATCGGTAGGTCGATTTGCATGCAAAGTATGCCAAATCGACCTAACGATCCATCGAAATCCAAATGGGACATGTTGGAAATAAACGAATCGACGGGAATCGAGCAGGAAATCGAGTGCGCAAATGCACCTTGTGGATCCAGCAAGAAAGTGAAACTCAATGCATCCCCCTAAAGACAGCCCCTGTTGTTGCTGCACTGATATATATTAATGAAATGCCATGGCTATTTAAGAAAAAAAGTCACTATGTGATTTTTTTTTTCATTCTGCCAGCAGAGCACTGCATGTTGTGCAGTTAGCACGCCCCACGGTAGGTGGGTAACGTAAGCATTGCTATGGTAACTTGCATTAAGCAAGTGATGTAATGTTACTATAGCAACGCTGATAAACATGTACCGTGGTGGGTTGTGGTTATTGCAGCTGCCATGCAACTATATTGTAATGGGACGTTCACATCTGAATGTTAGCAGTGTGGTACTGACATGTTTAAAATAGTGTGATGCATGCTGTGCGATACCAGATAGCGTGCGTGTTTACAATTGCAGTGAAGCATACTTTTTATGTACTGTATGATTCACTGCATGTGCCACATCGCACATGTAACACAGAATGCAACTTCCCCCCTCCATTACATTGCAATTTTGTTTTTACAATGCCTGGGTGTAAAACTAGCCTTCTCTAGTGTTTCCTGGCAAGGATTTGCATTTTACAGATTAATTTTACAACCTAGCAGGAGTTGTTACCTGATCATTGAACTCCGGAATAGATCACTATCACTAAAGCGTGATTATTAAAGTACATTCTTTAATAGTTGTGTCACTTTCTCCTTCCTCCACACAGGTGAATCGTTTTGTTTCCGACTATTTATGTAACCTGGGTGAGTCACCCTTTATTTATTGCTTTTTTTGTACAATTTTTTTTTCAAAATTTTCCAAACACTTGCCTACTGTATTTGAATATAGGCTAGGTTCTTAACATGTGGTACGCGTACCCCATTCGGAGTTCCTCCGAATGGTTCCAGGGGGTACTCAGGCTTGATATACTTAACCAGATTAACAAATTTTAGAGTTTTAGAAAATGATAAATCTTATTTAAACAACACCAAATTAGTATTTTAGATAGTTAAAAGCAATAGTAAATGCTTGGAAATTGTTTAGAACCAATTATCATGTACTAAGATTAACTCATTAAGGACCGCAGTGATTGAGATCTACGCCCTGTTTTGGTGGGCTCCTGGCTGGCAGGGCATAGATCTCAATCACTGTCTGCAGCTCGCATCCGCCATTTCCGTCGCTCCCCGCCGATCAAACCCGACGATTCTTGCCGCATCTCGCAGGCTCTGCCCGTCTCTATGACGGCAGAGTCATGTGAGCCGGTCAGGAGCTGATTTCATTGGCTTCTGGCCCTGTCTTTCAATGTAAGCCGTTCCCATTGGCTTACATTGAAAAACAGGGTCAGGAGCCAATGAAAGCGGCTCCTGACCGGCTCACATGACTCTGCTGTCATAGAGACGGTAGAGTGTATGTCCTGGGGGTGACGGCGGTTGCGGCGGGTATGTGCGGCGATTCGTCTGGATTCCGTCGGGATTGGACCAGCGGTCTCTGGTCCTTAAGTGCCCAGAGACCGCTGGTCCTTAAGTGGTTAAACATATATTTGTCAAAGGGTACTTGCGATAATGTTTACTATGCTAGGGCAGGGCTTTTCAACCTTTTCACTAATTGTACCACTTTTATTGCTTGAAAATTTTCAAGTACCACCAGTGTGCCTGCGGATTAGATCAGACCCGATCAGGCACAGCTGTTTCTGCTGGAGCCCTAGTGGAGCGCCACTACTGCGCATGCGCACACACTGACAAGCCCTGAGAAGGAGATCTAAAAGGAGCCCCAGCACTGGATTCCCTCTTCCTTTGGAGAAAGGGGGAAACCTCTTTATGATCCAGAGCTTCAATATAGGTAGCCTCCAAATCACCACAAAATTTGTCTCTCCTTCGCTCGCTCCTCGCTGTGCTTGCCTGAGTACTAGTCCAGACATCAGGTCAGCGGTAACCCAGCCACAGTGAAGAGACAGCCAGGCAAACGATGCACATTGACAGCGCTTTAACGTCAAATACAGGAAGTGGCCAGTGACGTCTGGTCTCTTCTTCGCTAATCTGAAGTTTGAAGTATGCAGCACGGCCTCACAGCGAGGAGTGAGCCAAACTTCATGGAGGCAGGATGGGACCAAGACATGCCGCAGGTGGGCAATTAAGTGGCAGGCAAACCTGGTGTGTACCACCTGGCCAACAGCAAAGTACCACTAGTGGTACGCGTACCACAGGTTGAAAAGCCCTGTGCTAGGGGATACTTTGTACGTACAGGGTTTTAAAAGGGGTACATACCAATACAATGTTGACAAACACTGGGTTAGGACACAAATGCATACAAGTAAAAGCCATAGTGATATAATAGACCACAGTATTGCAAAGGAAAGTAAGTCAGTTTTAACTGTAATAAATACATGGGATTCACTGTAAACAGCCCCACCTATAAAATGCCTTTACAATCAGTAAAGTAACATTGCTTGTGTGTATTACAACTCATTTAGATGCTTGGGATCAGTTTAATCAACTGATAGACTTGTAACGCTCTGATTTGCTGGTGGCAAGCATGTACTAAAGCAGTTAGTGCTCATAGCAAATGATATCAGCTGGCCATACACTATCCAGTTATCACTCAATTTTGTTTTTTGATCAACATTATGATTTATATTACAATCAATATTAAGGACTATAATCAACCAAAAGATACATACCCAATGTTGGCTTTTAGTAGGTCGTAAAACTGCTGATCATAATATTGTAATATTGATCATAATTAAAATTACAATAGTATAATATATTATAAAGTGATAGTTGAATAGTGTATGGCCAGTGTTAGAAACCTATCAATTGAATTGATCATCTGCTTCTCCATAATTAGCCAGCAGCTCTGTACACCTGCCCTCTGGTGTACAGGTGATTGGGATGGATAGGACCATTGTGGTATATGCAAAGCTATATGCAATGTGAGAAGACATACAGGAATCTGAGCAGTGCATCTACTAAGCCTTTCCCATTCCCTCTATGATCTAATGATATGTCTTCAAATGACTGGTGCGGGAAAACATAAGTGCACATGTTGGTGACTGTTACTGAACCATTGCAGTGCAGACTGCAAGTCTCTAAAGCAGGGGTAGCCAAACATTTTCGGTCACGGGCCAGCTTAACATACTGTACTTCAGACTGTTGGGGGGCCGGAACATATATAAAATTATGTTGAAAATCTAGGTATTGATTCCCCCAATCATGCTTGGAGGAGAACTCCCAGCAGCAGCCATTCAGTCATGCGGCGCCCGAAGAACATCTTTGTGCACCAGACAGTAAAGCATACCCAGGTGACAACCTGCCGTCCAGCTGGACTGTAGTGTCACCTGATGCAGAATTAAATCGGAAGCCAGCAAATTGCTGCTTGCTGGTCTCTACAGTATGTGGATGGGTGGTGCCAAAACTGCTATCCTATATACGGGTTGCCAATATTTAAAGGTGCAGTGGGCCACATTGAAGTTATACATTTTTGTGTTTGGGGGCCAGTGTAAAAAAGTCTTGGAGGGGCCGCATTCAGCCCACAGGCCGTAGTTTGAGGACTACTGCTCTAAAGTGACACTGAAACGGAAAAAAAAAGTATGATATAATGAAATGTATGTGTAGAACGGATAATGCATAGAACATTAGTAGCAAAGAAAGGAGTCTCATATTTTTATTTTGAGTTATAAAGTTTTTGTTATAACATTGCATCATTCTATCATATCTGCAGTTTAGAAACCACACTCTGTCTTTTAAGCTATAAAACAAAACAGAAATAATAACCCATTGAACATTACTGCAGTAAAACCTTTTCTCAAGCTGTCTCTCACTGTTTCCTTGATGTATAAGTGCTTCAGAAAATATGACTGTCTCTGACCCAACGTGGGTCGGAAAGCTCAGAGAAGCTCTTTCGCATAGATAACAAATGAAGTTTCTTAACTCTTCCTGTACTGCAAGCGAAAAAATATGAGACTTGTTCCTTTGGCTACTAATGCTCTATTTCTTAGCTGTACTACACATACACTGCACTTCATACGTTTATTTTCACTTCAGCCTCCCTTTAAAAGGCTTAACTCCAAAAGGTAATAAAGATAGTGGGTTTCCAATGCTTCTTATTTCAGGTTTCCTTTATAAAAAGAATGCACACTAAAGGCTCATACACACATCAGACTATAGTCTTTGGAAAATGATAGATCACAGACCAATTTTACAGCGTACGTTAAAAAAGGGCGCAGGGTTTTAAACGATAAGCAAGAATAACGTTTAAAAAAAATTGTGCTATATTTCGTTTAAAAATGATGTTTTATAAAGTTATAAATCATTAAATAATGTGTATGAAATCGGCAATTGTAAAAACGTTAATCTTCCCTGTTTAAAAAGTGAAATTTATAATAACGTTTTATAAAAGATTAATAAGAATGTTACTAAAGCTATGCCTAACCCTACTCTCATACAGAACCCTCCCTGTACCTATCCCTAACCCCTAGACCCCCCTGGTGGTGCCTAAACCTAACCATCTTCCTGGTGGTGCCTAAACCTAAGACCCCCCTGGTGGTGCCTAACGCTAAAACCCCCCTGGTGGTGCCTAACCCGACCCCCCTGGTGGTGCCTAAACCTAAGACCCCCCTGGTGGTGCCTAAACCTAAGACCCCCCTGGTGGTGCCTAAATCTAAGACCCCCCTGTGATAAGCATTAATAACGTTTTAAAAAAATATTGTGCTGTTTTTCGTTTAAAAATAATCTTTAAAAAAAATATAAATCATTGTTTTTCGTTTAAAAATAATGTTTAAAAAATTATAAATCAGTAAATAATGTGTAATCATGAGAAGCAGTTATAAAACATCAAAAGTCTCCGGGCGCCGCTTTTAAAACGTTATTTTTCTCCGGCGCCCCTTTTTCCTGTTGGGCGTCCATTAAACGATATTTATTATGGGAGTGAATGGCGGCGCCCTTTTTGTCCACCTGCCTCATGCGCCCAAATTTCCTGCTTCCAGTTTTACCCTCTTCCATGTAGTATGAGAGCCATACCTACACAGTCTATTCTATGGAGCTGAACTCCCCATCAGACAGAAATCTTTGTAAGATGCTGCACACAAAGATGCTGTAGACATTCAAAAAGATCAGTATCTGCAAAAAATCAGTTCCTGCCAAAGATCCGTTCCTGCAAAATGCATTCATAGTCTATGATATCTGCAGATCATCATACACACCTTGTTTAACTGACATTCATCTGCAGATCAGATCCACCAGGATGGATTTTCAGATCTGCAGATGATTGTCTGATCTGCAGATGAATGTCAGTTAAACAAGGTGTGTATGATGGTCTGCAGATCTCATAGACTATGAATGCAATTTGCAGGAACGGATCTTTGGCAGGAACAGATCTTTTGCAGATACTGATCTTTTGTGTCTGTACAGCATCTTTGTGTGCAGCATCTTGCAAAAAAAAATTCTGATAGGGAGTTCAGCTCCATAGAAAAGACTGTGGAGGTATGGCTCTAAAACTATATGAAGAGTGGTAAGATTGGTCTGTGATCTTTCATTTTCCAAAGACTATAGTCTGATGTGTGTATGAGCCTTTAGATGGACATTGTTGTCTACTGTATGCTGGCGGGCTTCTATTACATTCTGCCTTACAAGAGCCTGCAAAAGCAGAACAGCATCTTATGTCTTCTTTTAGTATTTCCTGCATCACTTACTTTCATCCATTTAGCTGTTGCATTTTCTAATATGTGTAGAGTGGTGACCAGATAGGTAAAAAATATGATACTAGATGGGCAGCACGGTTGTGTAGTGGTTAGCACTCTCGCCATACAGCACTGTGTCCCTGGTTAGTATCCCAGCCAGGGCACTATCTGCATGGATTTTGTATGTTTTCTCGGTGTCTGTATGGGTTTCCTCCGGGTACTCTGGTTTCATCCCACGTCCAAAAACATACAAATAAGTTAACTGGCTTCCACCTAAAAGTGGCCCTAGACTACAATACATAGACTACATGATCCATACATAGACATATGACTACGGTAACGATTAGATTGTGAGCCTCTCTGAGGGACAGTTAAGTGACAAGACAATATACTCTTTGTACAGCGCTGCGGAAGATGTCAGCACTACTAAATAAATAATAATAATAATAGATCATTTATGACTGTTATTTTTCTCTCTTTAGAGAAACCAAGGACTTTTACAGAGAAAGAAAACAGCTTCACCTGCAAGGTGTTCACATTTCAATTTGTCACCCACTTCTCATCGCTTTTCTATGTAGCGTTTTTCCTGGGAAGGTAAAAAAAAATCATTTATACCATTTTTTTAAAAGCTAAATTAATTCAACCGATGTTATCTCACCCTCATCCAACCAGGTTGCTCAGTAGCTCAATATTTATATTAAATATCTGGAGTTTGAAGATACTGTATAATAACAATGGTGTTAATTTCCCAAACAGAGGCCTAAGCCCAGACAGGGCCATTAAGTTTCTACAGGAGTCCATATACACATTGATTTTCCTGTTCAATAACTGGCATATTTGATCACTCTGACCGAATCTGCAAGTAACCTATTACCCTAAAATGTCAGATAAATTGAGTTTCCTGGTGGGTAATGTGATTATAGATGCCGCTGGAGCAATAGATGCAGGGTGTCTAAGAGCAAGATGTTTTTGTGTCGCTGGATACTAAAGAGGTGAGTTACTTTACCACTCTAAATCTCTTGTCACTCTGCATGGGCCTGCTATCCCCCCACCACCACCACCACCACACACACGCACACACACCATTTCTCCCCAGGCAGCCAGGACAGAGGCTGACAGTCCTATCTGCACCCAGAGCCAGATTTGTGCTTTTTACCGCGCAAGGCCCACTATCACCAGCTGCCCTCAGACCTACAGCATCCTATATCCCTCCAACACGGCAGGGATTGACTGTAGGCTCCTCTGAGGACAGTTAGTGAAGTGATGGCAGGGATTACATTATAAGCTCCTCTGAGGACAGTTAGTGACATGATGGCAGGTATTAGATTGTAAGCTCCTTGGCAAGCGGCTCATTTGGTGAGTGACAGGCAGCTCAGAGATCACTGTACATGCCTGTTTGCTGCTCCTTCATCCCCTGAGTGCCATAACCGGCTGTTGGTGGCCGTCCACCGCTATGTGCAAACTATGTGTAGCAGAATTAATGTTTGGCAGGCTAATTGCGACTGCTGCCCACAGCCCACCCCTTGCTTTCCTGGTGCCCTAGGCCATGGCCTATATGGCCTTGCCTGAAATCCGGCCATGTCTGCACCCCTTTAAAGAAGAATATTGTGACACCCTGAGAGGACTTACATGTCACTTAGGGTAAATGCTGGTCATGCCTATATTTCTCAACTCTTTTTTTTTCTCTTTTATTTACTCAAACTCAGGATAAATGGCTACCCCGGAAACTATGTGCGCATTGCAGGGCATTGGAGACTGGAAGAGGTGAGTGAATTAGCCTATACAGTTATATGGGTAGATGATATGGGGGCAAACCTTAACTGTCATGTCTCCTCATAGTGTCACCCGAGTGGCTGCATCACCGACCTGTTCATACAGATGTGTATCATTATGGTGCTGAAACAAACTCTAAGTAACTGTGTGGAATTCCTCAGTCCGTAAGTACAAACAAGCAATTCTATAGATTGACCTGGTCCAATTATTGTGTTTTCTGTGTGTGCTCGCTGTTCTCTATTGCCGTTACGTATCACCACTATTCTACATCATCACATGTATTAAAATATAAACTCACTGGATCAGCACAAAAAAATTGACTTCTTTTATCTCTACTTTAGTTTCAAAGAATTTTATTAAATATCAACAGAATACAGATAGGTCAGCAGATAGAATTTTAGTCCCAATGGGACAACTTTTTAACTACTTTGATGATATGTTAGTAGAAACTAGTAGAGAGCAAGAGAGACATTTTTCAAACACTTGTCTACCACTTTTGGAATTTTTTCTCCACATATGGGTCATTTCAGATCAAGTCTATGTGGCTTCTATTCTGCCATTTTACAGAACTTGCTCAGAAGTACAAGCATGTCAGGGGTTGACACGCGGTTCGGTTAGTGCTGCTAAAAAATGCTGCAAGTTACATCTAGGGGGCATCTGCTGCCCGCTCAGAAGCAAATGCAAGGGATTGCCATACATGCTGGACTATTGCTGTCGGGAAAGAATGTGGATTGAAATGACTTTGAACGTGGCATGGTTGATGGTGTCAAGAGAGTCGGTCTGAATATTTAAGAAACTGCTGATCTACTGAGAGCTGTCAGCTAAGAACAGAAACCTGAGGCTACAATTTGCTCTGGCTCTCACAAATTCGACAATACAAGATTTAAAAAAAAATGTTGCCTGCTTTGATTTGATCTGGGACATTCAGATGGTAATGTCAGAATTTGGGATAATTCCATCCTTCCTTATGTCAACAGTTCAGGCTGGTAGTGGTGGTGTAATCGTGTGGGGACATCTTTTAAAGGAAAACGTTGGGCCAATTGAGCATTGTTTACATGCTACAGCCTACTTCAGTATTGGTACTGATCATGTTTATCCCTTTATGACCAAAATATCTTCTGATGGCTGCTTCCAGCAGGATAATGGATAAAGCTCACATCATCTCAAACTGGTTTCTTGAACATGACAATGAGTGCAATGTACTCCAATGGCCTCCATAGCCACCAGATGTCAAACCAATAGAGAACCTTTGGGATGTAATGGAACGAGAGATCATGGATGTACAGCTTACCACTCTGCAGCAACACCCAGATGTTATCACGTCAATATGGACTCATATCTCTGAGGAATATTTCCATAACATTGTTGAATCTATGCCATGTAGAATTTAGGCAGTTATAAAAGCAAAAGGAGGTGGAACTGTATTGCTGTGGACACATGCTTGCAGTGACCTGTTAAGGAAGCAATGCTGTACTTTGCTAAATGTACTGTTTCATAAACTGCTAAAATTAGTATTAGTCAACAACACATATTACTCTTTGAGATATATTTACGGTATTAATATAGACCAACGATCACATCTCAACACACGTTTCTTTCCATTTAGATACATATGTTACAAGGTACGTAATCTGAGGGACCGGAGGAGCAGGGTACACAGCGAAAAGGGTGCAGAAGACCCTACAATAGAGTCTTGGAAAGCGAATTACAGACTTGGCAAAGTACACATCTTTAGTCTGTTTGATGAATTTCTGGAAATGGGTAAGTTTTGGCCATGCTCTGTGATGATGCTCTGTGATGTCATTCCAGCCATGCCAGTGTAAAAACAGCTCTGTCTTTAATGCTTCACTTGGCCTCTTCTGATTGGTCATACTCTTTCTCTGTTTGAAGTGATCCAGTACAGTTTTACAACAATCTTTGTGGCTGCTTTCCCTCTGGCTCCTTTACTTGCTTTCCTCAACAACGTCTTGGAGATCCGCCTTGATGCCATCAAAATGACCCGTTTACAGCGTCGCCTGGTGCCAAGAAAAGCAAATGATATAGGTAACCTTTTCATATTTATAATTCATAGTTGTGTGCAGTATAATCATAGTAAACTCACTTACAGGGACTACTTAAAGGGAACTTGAAGTGGGAGGGATATTGGAAGCTGACATAATATTTTTTTAATTTATTTAGTATTGCCTTCACTTCATCCTGTGTTAAGTATTTAATATTACAATTGGAAGATTGAGACTCTTCTGCATCTGTAATTTGCAACAGTGATGTTTCCCTTGTGAAGACAAAAGCGAAGAAAGCATTTAATAACTCTGCCTTACCTTGGTCATCCACCATTGAGTTCGCACCCCTCATCCTTTAGGAGTCCGATACAGTCAACATTTCTTTTTTTAGAGTTGATGTACTTGTAAAACTTCTTTGGGTTAGATTTGATATCCTTAGCGATTTGATTTTCAGCTTCAATCTTTGCCTAATTTACTTTTTACAACCTTTATTACACTCCTTATAATTGCTTAATGCAGCCTCGATCCCCTCCTGTTTTAGGACCTTATAGGTAGTGATGTCGCAAACCTCCGATTTTCAGCAGTGAGAGCAGTGTATTTGGCAATAATGTGCCTGCTGACTGTGATGTAAAGGGTGAAAGTTTTGCTCAATAGAGCATTATGGGGCGAATCGAACTTCCGCAAAAGTTCGTCTGGTGCAGGCGAACGCGAACCACCAAAGTTTGCCGGCGAACAGTTCGCTACATCTCTACTTATAGGCATTATTTTTTTACTTAATTTTTATCTCTAACCCTTCTATTCATCCATAGAGGCCATTTTTTATTCCTAGACGTTCTGTTTCCATATGGTATAAACATACTACAATATTGATTGAGAATACGTTTAAAAGCTTGCCATTTCCCTTCAGTGTCATCCCCTGGTAGTACATTATCCCAGTTCACCAAACTTAGTGCCTGCCTGAGTTGATTGATGTTTGCTTTTCTAAAATTCATAGTTTTAGTGGTCCCGCTGCCCCGCGGCCTATCAGTCACCAAATCAAACGTTATCATGTTGTGATCACTATTTCCTAAATGTTCTTGAACCTGCACATTTGGTACATTATCTGGTCTATTTGAAATGATCAAATCCAGTAACTCATTCCCCCTAGTTGGTTCCATTACCATTTAAGTGTTGCCAGAAATCTGCTGCTTTTACCAAAATGGGTAGCCTCAATACCCCCGTCAATGTCTGGAAAGTTGAAGTCACGCATAACTATGACCTCATTTTTACTTGCAGCTTTTTCAATCTGCTGTAGTAATTGCAGTTCTGCAGCTTCATGAATACATACCTCCCAACTTTTTGAAATGAGAAAGAGGGACACTTAAGCCACGCCCATGCCACACCCCTGATCACGCCCCCATCATACCCCTAGTCACGCATACAAAAAAATTCCATGAGAAAAATATCTTGATTTATAATTCAAACCACACTACTCCTTTCTATCCTTGTTCATTTTCCTTCATTTTAATATTTTAAAATTAGTAATATATCAATTTAAAGGATGGGAATAAAGTTTAGAGTCAATCAAACACACTTTTTAGTAGAGAAATATATATATTTACATAGAAAAAGGGACAAAGTCTTGAAAGAGGGACAAATGGGGAGGAAAGAGGGACAGAGGGACAGGGCTCCCAAAGAGGGACTGTCCCTTACGAAAAAGGGACAGTTGGGAGCTATGATGAATATGTGGTGGCCTGTAGCATACCCCAATAAGCAATTGGCAACCTTTATTTCCACCATGAATATTTACCCAAACGGACTCCACATCTTCGCAATCTTCTTCCATCTCATCGTTGAGGACAGCTGTAAGAGTTCTTAACAAAGAGACAAACTCCTCTACCTTTTTTCCCTGTTCTATCCCTCCTAAACACAATGGGCTCTATTCTCAAAGACTTCCCGCATGCGGTAAAGTACATGCGGGAAGTTTGCACCCAAAATACCGTCAAGTTGGAATTCTCAAAATGTTCCGCATGTTTTTTCCGCATGCGGAAAAAGTGTGATAAAAGTGCGGGATTCATGCGGAAAAATTTCCGCAAAAGTCGGTATTTTCCGCAATAAAAGATCAATTCTCAAAAATGTTCAGGCGCATCATTTCGTCGTTAATTACCGATTTTTTTATCACCTACAAGTAGTAGGTGATATATTCCGCATCCCATTGACTTTAATGAAGTGTGGAGGCTTAAGGGCTGTGCTTGCTGGACTTTAACTTTTTTTTTTTTAAACACTTTTTCATGCGACCTTTTTACCGCATCATTCCCGCATGAATAATGGCTTTTTCCGCATCTTTTTTCCCGCATGTGAAAAACATGCAGAAAATATTAGTGAATGTGGAAAAAATGCGGAGTTTACCGCTGGCGGGAATATAGCGGGAAAATTTTGCGGAAAATTTGGCTCTTTGAGAATAGAGCCCATTGGGCTTGATTCACAAAGCCGTGTGTGATGATTTGCTCAACTGCCTGTGCAGGCAGGCAGCTTTTTGACCATTGTTTAGGTTTGCATACTGCAGGACTCTGGAAAGAAGAGCTTCTGTCAGTTTTGCAGCTTGTGCTTGCAGAGGAATTTGCATACGTTGTCATGCAAATTGCCTGGCCTCATTCATTGGAGGCGTGAACTATAAGTACTATGTCTTTCCCACAATGCTTGGCTGGTCATAAGGAGGCTTCCTGTGAAACACTCTGGAGAGTGTCAGCCATGCACTTGGTTTGAAGATCAGCTTAGAGTAATTCCTGGAAACTGTGCTAGGGAGATTCCCTAGTGCAGTTAGGATTGTTTATCTGTTTGTTTGTTCTGTTGCTGTTGTCCTGTCCCAGCGGTGGTCGACAGGAAATGGTTCTGATCTCTGTTCTTGGAGTATAGCTGGTGCAGAGGTTGCTACCAGCTATCTCTTCTGTTCTGTCTCCTGGGATCGCGCTAGCCACTTTTCGCTAGCGCTGTGGATCCTTCTGTTCTGTCTCCTGGGATCACGCCAGCCACTTTTCGCTAGTGCTGTGGATCCTTCTGTTCTGCTACTCTGTACCTGGATCGCACTCGCTTCGCGCTAGTGCTGTGGATCCTTCTGTTCTGTCTTCCTGGATCGCGCTAGCCACTTTCGCTAGTGCTGTGGATCCTATCTCTCGCTTGTCCCTGTTTTCGTGTGTCTGTCTTGTCTGCTACGGACGCTTGCTGGAGGCTCGGTGAGGTAACCGTTAAGCAAGCGTTCGCGTCCTCTGTTTCATGTTTGTCTGTCGATGGTTAGTTAGGCGTGCTTGTCTCTATTGTGCTTATCACGTGGAGACCGCGCCTAACCGCGTGCACTGTTGCGAATGAGTGCGGTGTTCGCGGTTAGCTAGCGTTTGTTATTTTCTGTATCTCCTCAGTGTATGATTTGCTGTGCCTTTGCTACTCTCGTGCTCCGCTTTGCTGTAGCCTTGTGTCACGTCTGGCGATCGCACCTCTCGCGATCGCTTTCCTGCTTCATGTTTGCTGTGGTGTGTGCACAGTCGCGGGTTGGCGACTAGTTTTATGCACACACACACAATCTGTCTCTGTGCTCACTCTCAATCGCTTCTCTTGCGATTGCGGTTCTTCCCTTCGTACAATTCCTGTCTGGCGTGTGTGGTAGGGCAGAGGAGCTGTTCCTCTGCACTCCACAGCTCCACCTGCCGACAGGAATTTCCCTCTGCAGGTGCATTGCACCCACTGCTGGGTTCCTGCAAATTTATACGCTTGTGGAGGAAATCCGCCGTGTCAGCGCACGTCTGGTGCGCTGACCACGGAGACGCTTCCACATTCATTACACCGTGCTAAACAGTTAGCACGTGAAGTGCCGCTCGCGGACTTTTGCGCGCGCAAAGTGCAGCGACTTCGCGATCGCGGACTTTTGCACGCAATCACGTGGACTTTTGCATGCGATCGGCCGATCTCGTGCAAAAGTCTGCGTGATCGCGTGCAAATGACTGCGATCACAGCACTTGGCGCGCGCAAAAGTCCGCGAGCGGCACTTCACGTGCTAACTGTTTAGCACGCCCGTGCTAAACAGTTAGCACGGCTTTGTGAATCAAGCCCTATGTATCCCTCTAAATTTGCTATCCAGTCATGGCTTTCATCCATCCATGTCCATTATTCCCACAATGTCATAGCCTTTGTCAATCAGAATGAACTCTAGTTCATCCATTTTATTTGCAAGGCTCCTAGCTCCTGTCCCCCTTTCTTCCTTATTTGTTCCTCTTTCAGGATTCATGTACAGATCTGTGTGAATATATGTATTTTTCTCCTGAAAAGTGTGTTTAATTGACTCTAAACTGTATTCCCATTCCTTTACATTTATATATTTCTTATTTTCATATTTTAATACGAAGGAAAATGCTTCAGGATAGAAAGGGCCAGTGTGGTTTATAAATCAACATATTTTTTGTATGAAATCTTTATGGTATGTGTGACTAGGGGTGCGCCAGGGGGCTAGGGGTGTGACAAGGGCGTGGTTTAAGTGTCCCTCTTTCTTATCTCAAAAAGTTGGGAGGCATGAATACAGTACTATACACCACTCTATACACTGTACATACAATGAAATAGAAAGTATATTATACTTGGGGGAGTGATGGAACCCAGTCTTCAAGCACAGCAAAGCAGAGCCCACAAACAGCCTAAAAAGTTGGCCTTCACTACTGTGAGTACTGCCGGACAATTTGTGCTGGTTGGTTGAGACTGCTGGTTAGTTGAGTCCCGGTTACTCAGGACTGTATTTGTTTATATTTTACATGTATTCATATATATATTTACATGTATTCATATATATATATATATATATATATATATAACTTTTTTTTTTTTTCTGATTGGGTGTATGTTTCTTTCTTTCTTTAGGTATCTGGCTTCAGGTGCTTGAAGGGATTGGAGTTCTTGCCGTCATTACTAATGGTCTAGTCATTGCTATCACTTCTGACTTCATTCCAAGGCTAATATACAGATACGCTTATGGGCCTTGTGCAAAGGAAGACACAGATACTGAGTAAGATACGCTGCTAGTGGGTAGAAATGGAAGAAAGTTGCTATTTTTACATATTTTGTTTTTGCTGTATATGCAAACTTTTGTATAGCTTTGTACTACATCGGGCACTACAAAACAAGTAGCTGCAGCGGCGCAATCAATATTAGACAAGAATTCTGCTTAGCCCATCTAATATATACCGGTGCAAGGTGGTAGACCAGGTTAGTAACCAGTATCTGTGTCAACACCTGGAAGATATTGATTGTTTACCTGATCTACCACAAACTACATAGTGAATGCCTAGCATGAGGTAAGTTTATAGTCTACGTTTCCATAATGAACCCAGAAGCTGAGAATTCAACAAATAGAATGTATTCTATCAAGCTGAAAGATGATTGTGAGAGATTCATGTACGGTACATGTACGGTATATATTGTGTTCAGACACTCAGACACACAGGCTAGTGTGTTCCCTGCCAAGGAGGCTGCTTGGGGTCACCTCTGCCGAGAATGTAGCTTGTGTATAATGGCCATCAGCTTGGTACACTGGATCCAACTTCTGCAGCAATATGTAAACCAAACACCTAAAGTATCTGTAGAGGGAAGGGAGTAGAATTGCTGGCTACATATTAAAGAGAAACCATAACCAAGTATTTAACTTCATCCCAATCAGTAGCTGATACCCCCTTTCCTATGAGAAATCTTTTCCTTTTCACAAATGGATCATCAGGAGGCTTTGTATGGCTGATATTGTGGTGAAACCCCTCCCACAGTGTGATGTGAGGACCATGGTTCTGACATTACACTGTGGGAGCCTTGTTGCATTGTGGGAAATAACAGCTGTTTACAGCTGTTTCCATCTGCCCCCCCAAAAACCAAGCAGCATCTCCTTCCACTGATATCGCCTGCCATCAGTAAAAATGTCACCATGTGATAAATGTCAGAATGTAAATCAGGGAGAGGAAATATTTTACAATAGGCAAACACTGATGAAGTAATTTATGCACAATTATTGTAAAAATGAAGCACCTTTTTATTACATTATTTTCCCTTGAGTGATCGTTTTGGCTGACCTCAGTTGCATGTGTGTATGGACCTGCATGTATTGTTAAAGGAACATCCAGCGTACTTGGCTAAAAAAAGTCTAACATACACCAACCCAGGAGGATAATTACATTTAGCTTGTTATAGCTTCTTGCTGCTCGTGAGATAACTGATTGACAGCTGCTGGCTTTGATCCGCTAAATGCAATTCCTTCCTGGGACTACTGAATATTGCATGTCAGGAGAATTTCTTGTTCATCACTAATGCAATGCCTTTGAACAAGAAATTCTCCTGACGTACAAGACTGTCAATATGAAAAAAGTAAGTACCGTATTTTCTGTTTTATGGTTGGTAGATGTTTGAAGTGTTCCCTTTTCTCCCAGCTGTCTCACAGGATACATCAATCAGAGTCTGTCCACATTTCGCACTGAAGACTTTCAGTACTTGACAAAAGTCTCAACCGCTGTGTTTCCAAATACCACTGAATGCAGGTAACTATACTCATTTTCATTACTTATCCCATACCCTCTTTCATGTGATGCTTTGTTTCTCCTGCATGCGCTCTTCTCTGCCAATACATATTTCCTATGCTGTTTTCTATGCAGGTACCGAGATTACCGCACAGCAGATGACTACAGTTACTCGGTACAGTTTTGGCATATCTTTGCAGCTAGGCTTGGATTTCTCATCATATTTGAGGTAAGTAGTGAAGGACTGTCTCCCAGTATTTCTTGCTATTAACCTCCTCCTTTTTAGGATGTTAGCAAAGGCATAAACCTCACTGCAACAACATATAATAGAAGAATGTAGTACATTATTCTAGATGTCCATTTGTTAATTATCTTTTAGCATCAGAAACGCTTCCTATATCTATTTATTGCTGTATAGGTGTGTTACCCCGCCCTCCTGATGATGCTTAGCCTAGGCTATTTAGTACTGTGTACTGTCCCAGTGCATTCTGGGAGATCAAGTGTTGTTTCTGCTCACTTTGAAACATTTAAAAAACAAATATGCCTCAGTGATGCACCAAGTCATCAGATAAAATGTTGCCACATGTGATAAATTTAAGAATGTAAATCAGAGTGAAGAAAGCTTTTACAGTGGGCAAATACTGACTAAATCATGTTCTTAAGTGATATTGTAAAAAAATAAGCAATTTTATTCATTAAGTTATATCTAGTAAAGTTCCTCTTTAAATCTACTGCTTTGTATGCATTTAGTATTGCTATAATGTAATGTCCTGTGATATTTCATTCTCAAGATGTTTTGTTGTCTCTTTTTGGCTCATTTTAGCACGTGGCAGTATGCATAAAGTTTATTGCAGCTTGGTTTGTACCAGACATTCCCCAGTCTGTGAAGAACAATGCTCTAACAAATAAGCAAACACAGCTGCAAACAGAACTTGGGTAAGTACTCACAGTGCACCAATCAGAGATGGATTAAGATGTAATGGGGTCCCAGGCAACTTAGTAAATTTGGGGCTTCCGTGTGGTCCTTTTGGTTAGCTGAAGTGGAGAGTGGTCAAAGAAAGTGGCAGGTGGACCTTCTGACAGCCACTAGGCCCCAAGCACCTGCCTAGGTTGCCTGGGTATAGTCCTGCTCTGGCACCAATGCAGTAATAGTATGCATCACACACAAATATAACATGACAGAACTGCATCTCTCTCGCTCAGCTTATATGTGTTGTAGTTGCCACAGCCTTCATTTCACTAAGCTAAGCTATGGAGAGCCAAGTCCACCAGGATTTTTTTGTAGTAGAGTTAAAGGAACAAAAAAAAAAAACAACAACAAAAACACCTTCCTATTGAAAAGGACTGCAAAGTACAGTTATTAATGGTTGCAATATTGCAGTCAGGTGCCCTCAAACAAAAGCTATTTTTAAATCTACTGTATACATCAAGGCTAGATGTGTTTAAAGTGTGCCAGAAGAGAAATAAGAGTAAAAACATAAATACTTATTTTAGTAGTAGTAAGCCTCTGGATAGTGGAGAGGCTACTCTGATCCTTCTGTACCCCACCGTACAAGCCCTGGGTGCCTCTAAACATATTCAACAAGAGCTTATCGAATATGTTTCTCATGGCCCTCATCTTGTACAAGTGTTTCCTGGCTGGACATGCGTTAGTAATGTCTGTGCATGCCCAGTAGAAATTATGCAGGAGAACAGAGGCGCCAAAAGGATAAAAGGAAGCTAAATGATCCTAAAAACCAAATTCTTGGCAAATAGAGGAGGTAGTGGTGGACTTACCTCCTCCAAGTAGACACACAACGACTGTAGTAAACACAGTCAATATATTTTATTTATGAACTCCAAATATGCAACGCGTTTCGCAGGTTTGATCCTGCTTCATCAGGCAATAACAACGGAGCAATAGCATATGTGGTCAGTAGAAGAGCCAGGCACCTCTGTGTGAGAGGTGCTTGGCTCTTCTACTGACCACATATGCTATTGCTCCGTTGTTATTGCCTGATGAAGCGGGATCAAACCTGCGAAACGCGTTGCATATTTGGAGTTTATAAATAAAATATATTGACTGTGTTTACTACAGTCGTTGTGTGTCTACTTGGAGGAGGTAAGTCCAACACTACCTCCTCTATTTACCAAGAATTTGGTTTTTAAGCTCATTTAGCTTCCTTTTATCCTTTTGGCGCCTTTGTTCTCCTGCATAATATTGAGTCCACCCTGGGTGGAGGGTTGAACCCCCTTTTTCTAATCTACAGAGAGCGACTTCTTATTCCTGAGTGGGGTCAGGAAAATCTCCCCACCTGCCTTTACAGTGGTTGCCTAATGGTAACCCTGGTTTGTGAGTATTAATATTTACTCTATCTAGTAACCATTTACCAGTACATATTACACTATTGGGGCTCTTGGTGTTCCTTGTTTTTATGCCCAGTAGAAAGAAGCCCCTCATGCAAGGCTTTTATTCCGCAGTGCACGAGTGCTTCGTTCAACTGGGCATGTGCAGAACTTACTCCGGCATGCTCAGTCAGGATGAAAACATGGCCAAGAGTGCAGCTAGAAGAAGAGTCCTGGGCAGCAGCGGTAGGCTTGAGGTGGATGTGGGAGGCCTCTGGAACATCCAGAGACTTCCCACTACTGAGGTAACTATCCATATTTTACCTCCCCTCATCATCACAGGTGCACTTTAACGCATATGCACATGACTTCAGAAGCACAATCTTTCATTCGCCAGCTTATTAGCAACCCTTACTAAAGCTTGAGTGGAAAATGCTTGCCCTCTAAAAGCAGACCATTATTTACAAATACGGGCCATTTTTGCAGAATTTTTCCAATAATGTTTTCCAATAATCAGCAGTTGTGGAGAACCTTAGTAAATGAGGCTCTATTCTCATGGGCCACTAACTCTCCCCTACTCCATCCCACAGAGAGATGCCAGAAGAGACTGATGAAATATCCCATGACAGCTCCCCTCATCCTTACAGAAACCTACTAGCAGAGATCAGGTAATTCTCCTAATAGTCCTGCCCTACAGTGCATAAAATAATAAGACACCATAAATATCTAATTTTATAACTTACCGTATAGCACCATGAATAGGCTGACTTTTTCCCACTCAAATTTTGGATGTAAAGTGTGTATTTGCGTGTGGGTTGGACTGTTGGCCTATTGGCGGAGGATATATCATGGGTGTTACAGAATACACTGCAGAGCATGCTTCAGTATGTATAGCTACCTCTCCTCACTCTAGCTTGCATCCTCTACTATTCCCAGCTGCTTTCCGAATTAGACACTAGAGCTCCAGGCTCACTGTGGTCACATGACACTGACCCTGGAGCTTTAGTGGCCGGTTTAGAAGCTACACATGAAGGATGCATGCCTGAGTGAGGACAAGTAGACATATATGACACAGCACACTCTGCACCAGCCAGCACGCTGCAATGCGCGCTCTACATCGGGGGCGACGGTGGCACTTTGAGGGGGTTATAGCTTTTGGCCTATTTATTAGGCCAAAAGTGGAGGGGTCAACGTATGCGCTGGAGGGCTTATCCACACACATATACATGAAAATTATATTGTACCACATTTACCAGGAATCATAGCAAGGAAGTAAAGATGAAAAAATGGTTTTGAAAAATGTAACCCGCCCAAAAAATTGAGTGATGCAAGCTCTTGGAGTGCTATTCCCTTAATTGGGGGGATCATTTTATGTAAGAAGTAGACACAACATAAAAAAACAAAAAAAAACAAAAAAACTCCTAATCCATTCTCAAATCCACACAGTCCTCCCATCTAAGGCAACACTGGTGAAGGCAATCCTTGTACAAGATGGATGCCACTATAACTCTGATACCATACTTCTACTGCACCACCATCCCTGCCCAGCAGTGAAGTGTGTCTCCTCATATTACCCCAATTTGGCATCCTCAGACTTCTTTTATCATATTCACAAAAAACTTGTAGAGGTATCTGTATGGAAGAATGGTGGTTCAGTGCTGGTGGACTTGGCACCTCCATATTGGCAATGCAGAGGTGGTTTGGGTGCTAGTGCTTCCGCTGAAAAGATTAAAGCTAGATTGGGCATTAAAACCTAAAAGAAGATAACAAACATTTAGAATCATTTTGGTTTAGCCATTGAGCAGGTGGCGGGGGTGTTAGTATTATTAAAGGGAATCTGAAGTGAAAATAAACTTATGATATGATTTGTATGTGTAGTACATCTAAGAAATAAAACATTAGCAGCAGAGATATGAGTCTAATATTGTTTCCAGTACAGGAAAAGTTAAGAAACTCCAGTTGTTATCTATGCAAAAGAGCTTATCTGAGCTCCACGACTTTCAAAGTCGCAGAGAGCTCTGTCTTCTGAAGTCTATTATCTCAAGTGTCTGTCACTGTATTTTGTTTTTCTGCAGAGTAAAGTTCAAAAGTTTACTAGCCTGCTCTGTGAAATCATTTAGAATGCTGAGTGCAGTGTGTAAATTGCAAATATTAGAGAATGAAGCAATGTTATAAAAAAAAAACACCTATATAACTGAAAATAAAAAGGTACTTACGTAGTATACTGTCTGAAGAGTTTAACAGTTCCTTGTTTAAGTTTTGTTTACTCCACTACCAAGATTTAACCCTTTTTGAAAAGCTGAAAGTCCTGGCTTTCTATCACACCATGTCATGTGTCAGTGTAATGCTCCGTTGCCAAGTTAAAGGGTTTTGAAGGAGGGGTGTCCCCTGCATCTTGGCTGCACAAAGCGTAGTGCAGAAGTATCAGACAAACCGAACATTGATGATCAACAGCACCCCCAGGAGGTTGTCTTCAGTCACAGGGGTCGCATTACAGAAGACGAAGGAGCAGACAAGCTATACACCCTCCTGACCTCTCTCTGTGTGTTACTGGCCAGGGCTGGAGACTCTATTAAGACGAAAGAGAAGCCCAGCTATAGACCTTCTTCACCTTCCAAGATGCAGGGGACACCCCTCCTTCAAAACCCTTTAAAGTACTCCTGAAGCCTTGAAAATTGCCTGTGGAGAAAAAAACTGAATGGAATTACTTACCTACTCTGGATTTCCCTCGCCGTCATATCGGGCACTCCATGTCTCCCGGTCTGATATAATTATATTTTATAATTTTGGCACGCAAATAGTAATAGCGCTGCCCTCCTAATTACTTCCGGGTCAGCGCCAACTCCTTCAATACACTGCGCATCCACATTCTGCATTGTATGAGCTGCAGTTACCCTGCTCTGGAAGTGGGCTGCGGTCAAACTTCACAAGCTCACAGCTCACAGCAAACAGAACTTAAACAAGAAACTGCCAAACTCTACAGACGGTATAATACGTAAGTACCAATACAAATGTTAACTATTTTCTTTGCTACTAATGTTCTATTAATTATCTGTACTACACATACAATTCATTATATCATAATTTTTTTTCGCTTCAGTGTCAATTTAAAGAGGAGCTGTTAGGTATAGGGTCTCAGAGAAAAAAAACACATATATCAGTAGCTAAATATTGGCTCTACTTACATTACATATGCATTTCACTGTCCACGTTTGGATTTCACAGAATTTTTATATAGTATTTGCAGAGATTGATGCTCCTGACAGTTCTTGACAGGTTCCATCTTTGACTATCTTGTATGAAGCCAATTGTGATGTAATATCCTCCCTTACCCTGCTTGATGAGTCCTGATTGATGATTCTTTAGCCCTCCCAAGTTCCAGCCCTCAGACACTCCCACCAGTCTCTGGTCTAACTGGCATATTGTCTGTCACTGAGGGGGGTGGCATGGGGGGGGGGTGGTACGGGCGATCGGTGCTGTCAGTTGGGGGGGGGGAGTTGCGGGCGATCGTCCTGGGGAGGCTGTCAGATGAACAGAGGTGAGCCATTTTAGTTCTATACTGGGAAGGCCGGATCTTTTCAATGATTCGGATGATTCTAATCGGATCATTGAAAAGATCCAGATCTTTGAACCGAATCTTTGAATCATTTGCAGCAGAATGAGAGGTGCAGGAGAATGAGGGGACATTGAGGGTGCTAATGGAGAAGGCAGAGATGCAGCAGGAAGATTGTGCTTGTGCACAGAAGCTGCAGTTCCTGTTTCTTCCAGACATCCACTGTGAACCGGATCTCGGATGATTCGACTCACAAAAAAGATCCGGATCAAAGATGCCAATCGTTCATGATCCGGACAACACTACAGTGCAGTGAATATTAATTAGCCATGTGGCTAGGAGCAATAGGGACTCTGCAGTATACTCTAATGCTGTGCACTGTGAACAGCACATTGATTTTTTAGTGCTGTGAGTTGGGCTACATTACAGGCTTCTGTAACGTGAGCCTGTAACGTCCCACTGTGAAAGCAGTCTTAGGGCGGGATAGGGAAATGAAGGGGAGGACCTCCCTGCACTCCCTGTGCAGTGGAGAGAAAAAAACCTCCCAGCATGCTCTGCAGTATCTGTTATGCGGCCTGCGGCCTCCTTAGGAGCTTGGGGATAAAGAGGATTGCTATTCAGCCAACAACAAAGTAAGAGAGATTTTTAACTTCAGTATTGCCTTTTTGGCTTCCTTCTAAACTGTTTAACACAGGAGAATAGAGGTTTAAATTAGCTTTTTTAGCCTAACAGTTACTCTTTAAAGAGGAACTTCAGCCTAAACAAACATACTTTTATTAAAGAGACTCTGAAGCGAGAATAAATCTCAGAGCTCATAGTTAGCAGGGGCACGTGTGCCCCTGCTAAACCGCCGCAATAGCGCCGCTAAACGGGGGTCCCTTGACCCCCAAACCCCCCACTGCGACACTTGGTCGCAGACTTGGTCGCTCCTGGAGCCAGGGCTAACGGCTGCAGCCCTGCCTCCAGTCGCGTCTGTCAGCGGCGCATCGCCGCCTCTCCCCCGCCCCTCTCAGTGAAGGAAGACTGAGAGGGGCGGGGGAGAGGCGGAGATACGCGCTGACAGACGCGCGTGGGGCAGGGCTGCGGCGGTTAGCCCTGCCCCAACCAGGAAGCGCTCCCCCGCATTACGGAGGGGATTTGGGGGATCAGGGACCCCCGTTAAGCCGCGGGTTAGCGGCGGTTTAGCAGGGGCACACATGCCCCTGCTAACTCTGAGGTCTGAAGCGAGATTTATTCTCGCTTCAGACTCTCTTTAAGTTACATTACATATGTTATCTAAAATAGATAGGTAATATAAACTCTTACCCACCCTGTTTTAAAAGAACAGGCAAATGTTTGATTTCATGATGGCAGCCATCTTTTTGGTTGTAATGAGGTGACAAGGATCAGGAGACACAGTTCCAACTGTCCTGTGTCCTGATCACCCCTCCCAGTTGCTAAGCAATGTGAATAACAACATAGCAAATCCCATCATGCTCTGCACAGCATCAGGGAAAAAAGCCGGGGCTTTTTTTTGTTGATGGGTGGAGCTTAGATAAAAATACAGCAAAAAATGATGCTTTGGTAAGAAAAACAAAGTTCTGATGCTGTGAAACTGTTAAAGAAATACCAAGCATTTTCAGTTTTGCTGAGTAGATTTTTAGTCCGGAGGTTCACTTTAAAGGGAAGGTTCAGGGAGGGTGGGTAAAAGTAGGTAAAAGGTAAAAAGTAGCAGTAGTTCTGCGCCTGCGCAGTACAGCCCGGCGGACGTCCGATGACGTCAGCGCACCGGCGTGGGAAGCAGAAGTGCCGGGCCTTGGAGCGCAGAAGAGCCCGACCTGGCAGCCGGCCTGGCCAGGTCGGGTCGGCCACCGGGAGCCTGCAGAGCGGCGGCGAGGGCACCTCCTGCCTGCCACGGGCTGGAGGAAGCCCCAGGTAAGTGGAAATTGATTTTTATTTTTTACCCACCCTCCCTGAACCTTCCCTTTAAGGAAGGTTAGTATGTTAACGTTATGTAGGTAGAAAAAAACAACGTTTTGTAAAAATAATACCTTTTAATGGCTAACTAAGATAGTTAAATTATGCAAGCTTTCTGTGATCTGATCCCCTTCTTCAGGCATATTTCAAGATGTTAGCTGAAGTAAAACACTGATGCAGGTAAATAGTAAATATGAAGATGACAGTTGTGTTGTTTACTGTTAAGCCATTAGCTAACCAGCACAACTGTCATCTTCGTGTTTACTATTTACCTGCATCAGTGTTTTACTTCAGCTAACATCTGAAAATATGCCTGAGGAAGGGGACCAGATCCCAGCAAGCTTGCATCATTTCACTATCTCAGTTAGCCATTAAAAGGTATTATTTTTACAAAATGTTGTTTTTGCTACCTACCTAATTTGTTTGGCTAAAACGGTACAGAAACTTGTTTGCTACTATGTTAGGGTTAGACATCAGAAAGGTAATTTTTATTACAGTGTACTTTTAAGTGTTTTGTTTAGCGAGCACTTACTGTTCTAGATTAATGTACCAGACGCTGGTGGGGAGAAGAAGTGTTTTTCAGAAAAGTGTTTAGTGTTGGCCGTCCTGCCAGCTGTCCATCTTAACCAAGGATTGAAATAAACCTATTTACACCCAATAGACCATTTATTGATATTGCTATACTAGCAGAGCCGGGACAAGGTCCTCCAACACCCAAGGCTGAGACACCAAAGTGAGCCCCTCCATCCCTCCCACCCCAGCTGTCACACACTGATTGCTATTAGACTAAGAGGTGCCACAGGGCCCACAACCTACCCAACACCTTAATATCTAGTTTTCTGGCTTTCAGTCACTGCCATGTATCCCCTTTTCTTATTTCTTTCTGCTTCAAACACAATTAGGAATGACAGCTAAATGAATTGTGCGCCCCCTCCTACACTGCGCCCTGAGGCTGGAGCCTCTCCAGCCTATGCCTCGGCCCGGCCCTGTATACTAGTGGCCATTGTTGTAGGAACTTTGAACTTTCCATAGTAGGGCACTGCTCCCCCCTTCCCCAATCTACTTCCCTGCCCTCTCCTCAGACTAGGCAGTTTAGGCTTGGCTTGAAGCCAAGTTTCTTGTCTCTACAACTTTCATTCCAAGATTTGGAATGATTTCTAATCAATTCTGGTGCCAAGTGGGTATTTAGCTACACTAACCTTAGACTGGACAATGATGCGCTTAAAAATAGGATTCTAAAAGTAAAAGAATTAAACAAGCGCAAGTAGTAAGTACAAAGTGTTATTAACCATTAATACATAGTTACATAGTTATTTGGGTTACATAGTTACATAGTTATTTTGGGTTGAAAAAAGACATACGTCCATCGAGTTCAACCAAATAAATAACTAGTGAATACATACCGATCCACACTTTATTAATGTAGCAGCTTGAAAGTTCCTGACGTGACTTGGGGCTTGATTCACAAAAGAGTGCTAACTAAGCACGCAATTAAACGTTTTCGTGCGCAAACACAAATTTTCGCGCTAAATCATTACTGTTTGCACACGAAAACGATAACGGTTTTGTGCAAAAACGGTTAATTGCGCGCGAACGCGAAAATTTGCGCGGAAAACGGCCGTGCTAACAGTTAGTACTCTTTTGTGAATCAAGCCCATAGAATTAGGCTGTGTTCTTATTTTCTTTTTTCTCACAGTAAGCGTTAAGAAAACAGTTATGTAAATTATACTTTATCTTCAGTCAGACTTGAGGACTGTAGTGAAAATCTCACTGATAACTAATTGCAAGTCATAGAACTCTTGCACAGCAGAGAAACCGCTCTGAATGCACAAAATAGATAAAAAAAAGGTCTATAGGCCAAGATGGGAGCTGTCAAACAGAGACTGTGTCATTTAGCTGAGACAATTAAAACATTTAACTTCCATTTTTAGGTTTTCCATTTAGGAGCAGGACTATAGAAACATATGTTTATTTTCACGATTCTAATGTAGAAAAAAGTGAGTGCACACCTATGCCTGATACACTTAATCCACATAATCACAGTGGTGCAACATCCGGATAAAAAATAGATCCATATCAATAAACCAATAGAACAGAATCCAGGAGCAACAACACTGTATCGTCTATCAAACTTGCAAAACTTTAATCCAATTCCATAAAAAGGACAAGTTTGATAGAAGATACAGTGTTGTTGCTCCTGGATTCTGTTCTATTGGTTTATTGATACATTTATTTTAAGCTCAGGTTTGCTGTAAAAAAATCCCACCTGGGACTTATACGATATTGCGATACTGTACACTTATGCGATACTGTACACATACTAAAAAACAATTAGTAACAGACATACAGAGAGTCTATAGGGTTTATTCACTATAACAAATAGCGTGCATTATCAGACTTAACATGCCTTATCAGAGTTGACGTGCCTTATCAAAGGTAACATGCCTTATCAGTGTCGGAATGCCTTATCAGAGTTAGTATGTCTTATCAGCGTTAACGTGCCTTATCAGAGTTGACCTGCCTTATCAAGGGTAACACGCTTTATCAGGGTCAACATGCCTTGTCAGGGTTGACATGCCTTATCAGAGTTAACATGCCTTATCAGAGTTAACGTGCCTTAGGCTGCCTGTCAAGTTTCCTGTCACGTGGTACTTCAGGTTTTATATGTTGGAACAGCTGTTGATGGAGACTAACGCTTCAAAAGCTTGCACTATTTTTTTTTTCTTTGAAGGTAGACAGGACCTGCCAGTGGCTTGGCAGAGCTTTGTGTAGGTACATTTACATGACTCAACTGGCTGTGATGCAGTGATATTGTCCACAGCATTGTGAGATGAACAACAGTTCACAAGTTCCTTTCTTTCAGCCTGATAGAACGTTCCACAGAAGTGTGAATTCTTCCAGCATGGCGACAATGGAGGATGGTGCGTGAAAGGGAACGACCGAGAGACTGTGAAGTGATGCAGTGCAGAACCTTTACCAAAGATACGTCTTACTGATCTGTAAATATAATGTTTTTATAATAAAACTGTACTTTTAAAAAAAATGATGTCTGTGTTATTTCTGAATCGGTTCACAGAACATCATAATGTGTATACAGTTTACCTCTTCCGTGCTTCACCTACTGTCACCACATTCTGAGCACATAAAACTCACATTACAGTAGGCATCCCGACATATTAGAAAAAATAACATTCAAAAAGGAAAGACAACATGGGCACTGGTAGTTTCCAAGCATGTAATTGCATCCGGTTATAAGCGATGTTATATCAACATAACACAAGATGACATGATAGCATAACTGCAGTAATACTTCACCAGTCTGGCGTGCTGCACACCCAAAGAGACAAGTTGCCTGACAATTGTTTCGCGTTAGACGAAAATGAACATTGACATGGTCCCATGGCGCGGAGAAAGCTCACCGCCATGTTAAGTATCGCGACATAAATTCCTCATAGTCGCTTTCCATATCCTCCCACAGTCCCCTACCTGGATGTACGTGTGCACCTCACAATGGAGTGCAACGCGCAGGGGCGTTTCTAGGGTCCTTGGAGATCTGGGGCACCTGTCGGCACCAGGCGGGGAGGTACATGCGGCGCGTGCAGCGCGGCAAAAATGGGCGTGGCCATGAGGTGAGTGGGCGTGGCCATGGGTGGGGCCACATGTACATGAACTTAGCAGCGGTGTAAGCTACGGATAACGGGCCTGCCCATCGAAATATTGGACGGAGCCCCCTGTCCTTTATTTAGATAATTTACAATCAGTATAGGCATAGATCAAAGATGTATACGCACATACAATTTTGATTGGTCAATCACTGACCCCCAATTTTCCCACCCCCGTGCAGTAAGTGGGCCAACAGACAATGAATTTTATGAACAGAGCTAAAATTGGCTAATCAAAATTGTATGTGTGTACCAGGCTTTACAGCTAATACTGTACATACTGAAAGTAGCAGGGATCAGCATACAATACAGCTGGTTTACAATCAATAAAGACACAGAGTAAAACCTTACACTGTACACACTAGGTAAATCAGCACACAGTGCAGGCACTAGAGAACAGCGTATACTGTACATACTGTAGGCAGCAGAATTCAGCACACTGCAGCTAGCGTGCCAAAAATATGAGAATCACGTTGTGCGGCGTGCTTATCGCGCCGCACCAAAAAATGGGTGGGCCATGGACCAGAATATAGGTGTGGTAACGGGTGGAGACAAATTTACATGAACCTAGCAATGGTGGGACATCAGATTAGGACAGTGGTGGCGAACCTTTTGGAGGCCGAGTGCCCAAACTGCAACGCAAAAGTCACTTATCTATCGCAAAGTGGCAACAGCAATTTAAACTAAATACTGTACAAACGTTTTAACTCATACATGAACATTATGGAAAATCCAAGTTGAAAATAAACTGTGAAGATAAACAATTTCATCCATCCTACTCCTGAAAAATGTATTTAATTTTTTAGAACCTCCCAGTTTTATTTTCTGTTTTAAAACGCTAAAAAAGTAGGTTTAATGCTATTGTCTCATATGATAAGGATTCAGCTTTTCCCATAGTCTCGCAGTTAGCAATCATGTGACCCCCAACAAGACAAATTCAGCAATCATGAGGCCCCCAACAAATCATGAGGCCCCCAACAAGACAAATTCAGCAATCATGAGGCCTCCAACAAATCATGAGGCCCCCAACAAGACAAATTCAGCAATCATGAGGCCCCCAACAAATCATGAGGCCCCCAACAAGACAAATTCAGCAATCATGAGGCCCCCAACAAATCATGAGGCCCCCAACAAGACAAATTCAGCAATCATGAGGCCTCCAACAAATCATGAGGCCCCCAACAAGACAAATTCAGCAATCTTGAGGCCCCCAACAATCATAAGGCTCCCAACAAGACAAATTCAGCAGTCATGAGGCACATAAATAGACAGCATTTCACATAAATAGGCAGAATGCCCCCTTAATATGGTAGCCCCCCCAAGTTAGGTAGTGAGTGACAGGGACCCCCAGGTTAGCTAGTGAGTGACAGGCGCCTCCAGTTAGGTAGTGAGTGACAGGGACCCCGATAGTGAGTGACAGGGAGCCCCTTTAGGTAGTGAGTGAGTGCCAGGGAGCCCCTTTAGGCAGTGAGTGAGTGACAGGGAGCCCCTTTAGGCAGTGAGTGAGTGACAGGGAGCCCCTTTAGGCAGTGAGTGAGTGCCAGGGAGCCCCATTAGGCAGTGAGTGAGTGCCAGGGAGCCCCTTTAGGCAGTGAGTGAGTGCCAGGGAGCCCCTTTAGGCAGTGAGTGAATGCCAGGGAGCCCCTTTAGGCAGTGAGTGAGTGCCAGGGAGCCCCTTTAGGGAGTGAGTGAGTGCCAGGGAGCCCCTTTAGGGAGTGAGTGAGTGCCAGGGAGCCCCTTTAGGGAGTGAGTGAGTGCCAGGGAGCCCCTTTAGGGAGTGAGTGAGTGCCAGGGAGGCCCTTTAGGTAGTGAGTGAGTGCCAGGGAGCCCCTTTAGGGAGTGAGTGAGTGACAGGGAGGCCCTTTAGGGAGTGAGTGAGTGACAGGGAGGCCCTTTAGGGAGTGAGTGAGTGAGTGAGTGACAGGGAGGCCCTTTAGGGAGTGAGTGAGTGACAGGGAGCCCCTTTAGGTAGTGAGTAAGTGCCAGGGAGGCCCTTTAAGTAGTGAGTGAGTGCCAGGGAGCCCCATTAGGGAGTGAGTGCCAGGGAGCCCCTTTAGGGAGTGAGTGAGTGCCAGGGAGTCCCTTTAGGGAGTTAGTGAGTGACAGGGAGGCCCTTTAGGGAGTGAGTGAGTGACAGGGAGGCCCTTTAGGGAGTGAGTGACAGGGAGCCCCTTTAGGGAGTGAGTGACAGGGAGCCCCTTTAGGAAGTGAGTGAGTGCCAGGGAGCCCCTTTAGGGAGTGAGTGAGTGACAGGGAGCCCCTTTAGAGAGTGAGTGAGTGCCAGGGAGGCCCTTTAGGGAGTGAGTGCCAGGGAGCCCCTTTAGGGAGTGAGTGAGTGCCAGGGAGCCCCTTTAGGGAGTGAGTGAGTGACAGGGAGGCCCTTAAGGGAGTGAGTGAGTGACAGGGAGCCCCTTTAGGCAGTGACTGAGTGACAGGGAGGCCCTTTAGGTAGTGACTGAGTGACAGGGAGCCCCTTTAGGAAGTGAGTGAGTGCCAGGGAGCGCCTTTAGGGAGTAAGTGAGTGACAGGGAGCCCCTTTAGGGAGTGAGTGAGTGCCAGGGAGCCCCTTTAGGGAGTGAGTGAGTGACAGGGAGGCCCTTTACGGAGTGAGTGAGTGACAGGGAGGCCCCCCCTCTAGCCGCCGCCGCTTCCCCCCTACCTCTCAGCAGACCTCAGGATCAGCGGCGACCCGACCAGTTGTACGAGCGGGCGCTGGACGCACCCGCTCTATATGCGGAAGTGATGTCACTTCCGCATATCAGTGCGGGCGCTGGGTCCTAGCGCCCGCACGATTGGTCGCCGGCTCGCCGCCTGATCCTGAGGTCTGAGACTGTCAATGACGCGGCGGCTGGAGGGAGCCGCTGAGTCTGACAGAGGGGGCGGCCGGGCGGAGATCCGTGGCACCCCAGCACAGATTGGGGGCAAGTGCCCCCCCAAAACAGGGCTAGCGGATGTGATGCCCCTGGCAACGCGTCACATCCGGTTGCCGTTGTCATCCCGAATGACGGAATGCACATAAAGTGACGTCATGTCACATGGTGCGTTGCTCCGGCAACACGATGCTGGGCGCATTATGTCCCCAGCCCAGAGAATATATTCTCTCAGTATGGAGAAAAATGGAGGAGGCAATAAAAGGGGATGGAGGGACCGGACGACAGGAAGAATGGAACACAAATTATCTGCCAAAAAAAGGTATAAAGAGAGGGAAGCGGTGCAAAGATTGTGGAAGAAAAACCCAAGAAACCTAGTGGTGAATCATAAGAATAGAGACAAAGAGTCCCAATAGGGAGAAAGACACAAAGGCATATGTATTGCAGAAATAGGAATTACTAACTCACCCAAAATTATTAACTTAACATACCATTAAATATACAAAAACTGACATATTAATATTTCTCCAAGAAGACACAGAGATCATCACAATCATTGAAACCCAAGGATCCCATTTGTTCGACTAATCATTAGTGCTTCTCTTTGTGACAGGGTTCTCTCCCTGTCCCCACCTCGTCTGGGGGTTTTTATTAGTTCCAAACCTACCATTCTAAGAACATCTGTATTGCCATGGGGCACCTCTCTTACATGAATGATCATTCTAGGGACTCCACTCCCCTTTTCTATAGATCTACGATGCTCTACCAATGTTTCTATAATTGGTCTTGTTGTTTCACCAACATAGGAAAAAAGAACATGGACAGAAGATACCATAGACAACGAATTCGGTTCTGCATGTAATAAAATCAATAATGGCATGTTCATAATTCCCCATCTGCACATGATCTGTTTTGATCATGTAGCAGCATGTTGAACAATTGCCACAGTGGTAGCTACCTTTACCCGGAAACTTACCTAACCATGTTTCAGACTTTATTCCAATGTATTCCCTTTGTACTATCATGGAACCTATGGTAGCTCCTCTCCGGAATGTTAACATAGGGCCATTGAGTACCTTTGGAGAGATATGATCATCTATCTACAAAATTTGCCAGTTATGATTAATGATCTCCCTGATTTTATCCGACAATGGCTATCATTCATAAAAGTATGTTCGGTAAAAGAATCTGGGCGGGAAAATACTGCATCGGTATTTTAGACTTCTGTGAACTAATTCATAAAAATGTTTACAGTTGTAATAGAAGTTTGGTGATTTTCCGAACTAAGCTGGCGGTAACACGAGAAGCTGTCTGAGTTGATACATTTCCTCCATGCAGAGACAGTGTTACAATAAAAGAGGCATCCCCAACTTCCCTGTAGATGTGCATTTTTTTATACTGCTTCTCTTTGCCCTGAATCTGCTCTGAATCTGTCTATAAAGGTACGTACAGACATGCGATAACGATCGTTCGTTACCAACGACGAACGATCAATTAAGGCGAGAAATGAAACGGTCGTTAGTAAAGGTGTGTTGGAAGTACCCAACGATCAGATCGTTCCCGAACGAACGATGCGGAAGTGACGAACGTATGATGCAGTGCATCTATTATGCTAAACGTTATTCAGATCAATGAACCCGGAACGAACGTCATTGTTAATGGCTAGTAGGAAAGAGGAAGTTGCGCACAGATCGTTCGCCCAACGAAAGTTCGTTCAGTAGATTTCAGGAAGTGACGTAAAGCCATCTTATAAAAGGCTTAGCAACAGTATAGAGGTTGCTGCATTTGGTGTGGACGTTCGTTCGTTATTGTCGTGTTTCCAGTGCAGCAATGGCATCGCATATGTCCCAAAAACAGCGGGCTAGTGTTGCCTTATTAGTTTTGTTAAAAGTGCGTAAAAATTTGAAAGTGCTTAAGCAAAAGAGGAAAGGCCGTGCATGGGCAAAGAGCTGGCTCCAAGATAGAGATTTGATCTCACATGACAGCCTGTTACATGACCTCAGCATCTCTGCTCCAGATGATTATAGGAATTATCTGCGCATGCCGCAAGAAGCCTTCCACTATCTTTTACATGTGGTTACGCCATTAATTTCTAAGGAGGATACCTGGATGAGGAAGTCTATCACCCCAGAACAGCGCTTAACAGCTACCCTGCGCTTCCTGGCCACTGGACGCAGCCTCCAGGATTTAAAGTTTTCAACCGGAATTTCTCCGCAAGCTTTGGGTATCATAATTCCAGAAACGTGCCAAGCAATAATTGACGCCTTGAAGGGTGAATTTATGAAGGTATGTACATTTGATGTTGCATAACATGTTATTGAAGGGACGTTACACTGATAATGCTATGGTTGTGTCATAGAAAATCTATCCCAGTTTTCTGAATAATCTGTTGACAGGGCCGGCCCCCGGCATAGGCTGTAGAGGCTCCAGCCTCAGGGTGCAGTGTAGGAGGGGCCACAGATTTCATTCAGCTGTCATTCAGAATGGTTATGGAAGCAACGAGAAATAAGAAGAGGGGTTACATGGAAGTGAGTACAAGACAGATAAATACATATTAAGGTGTTGTGGAGGCTATGGGCCCTGTGGGCCTCTTAGTCTATTAGCAATCAGTGTGTGACAGCTGAGGTGGGAGGGGCGCACTTTGCTGGCTCAGCCTTGGGTGCTGTAGGACCTTGTCCCGGCTGTGGCTAGTGATGCAAGTTCCACTTGGCTAGTGTGATGTTTATGTAAGGAGTGTGTTTTAGGCTCTACTGCAGCCAAACAGACAACTAGCAATGGCAGCTATGTTAAATATATCTGTTTTTACAATGCACTCATGTGCTCTGTTTGTGTAGATTGTACTATAATAATAATAATAATGTTTGGCTACATGACTCTCAAATGTCTAATTTTATGTTATGTTCCATTTTTCAGTTTCCCCAAACACCACAGGAGTGGTTGGATATTGCTGCAGAATTCCACCGTTTATGGGACTTTCCAAACTGTGGCGGGGCTCTGGACGGAAAGCATATAAGAATTACTCCCCCTGGCAATACCGGTTCTTATTATTATAATTATAAGGGTTTTTTTAGTATAATTTTGATGGCCTTAGTTAATGCCAACTATCAGTTTTTATTTGTGGATATTGGCCGCAATGGGCGGCAGTCTGATGGTGGTGTCATCGAACAAACAACTTTTTTTGAACGCCTTACTAACAACCAGCTCAATGTACCGGACAATTCACTGACTGTAAACCACCTCAATTTTGTTTATGTTGCAGATGAGGCTTTTCCGTTACACCCACATATTTTGAAGCCATTCCCAAGTAGAAATATTCAATACCGGCAAAAAATATTCAACTATCGTCTGTCCAGGGCCCGCATGATAGTGGAAAATGCCTTTGGCATCTTAGCCAGTAGATTCCGTGTGATGCATACTGCTATCAATCTGCGGATCGACAAGGTGGATACAGTTGTCTATGCGTGCTGTGTCCTGCACAACTTTCTTCGGCAACAGCACGCTCCCACATACTTTCCTGTGCACGCTGTGGACAGGGTGGACACTTCTACTGGGAATGTGGTAGAAGGTGAATGGAGAGCACAGCCACATGTCCTGACTGACCTGCAGCCCTGTCCGCCTCGAAATGCCACTACAGAGGCTAAAAATAATAGGGAGGCCTATGCTGACTATTTTCTTTCACGAGCTGGAGCTGTGGCCTGGCAAGATGCCAGTATAGTTTGAGTTGTTCTGTTTATTAACAATTGTGTTGCAACTTGTGTTTTCACGTACCTGTGATTAAATTTATGTTCATCTTCAAATGTGTTTGTTGTTAATCAACTACAAGTCAAGGCCCACATGTACCAGATATGTGTTAGGTCACACTTAACATTGCTTCCTACACATACTGGTTTAGACATGGAACATCATAATATGTGTTTTGAATTAGAGATTCATGTGGGTGTTGTTGTAGTTCCTTATTAACACAACCCAATAAACATGTGAGGCAGTGAACTTATATAGTCTACAATGGATATGCATGTTATTTAGACAGATTGGACCACACAATATAAATGTGCATAATTAACACTCAATTATATTAAATTTTTGGGATTAGATCCGAATACATAATTAGTCTAATGAATGCTCGTTGGTTCATTAACTATATGTATACCATTCAGAATGTTTACACAAAATGAAAAAGAGTGTTAATTATGTACTAATTATTTTGTGCTAATTGGGATGTCGTCTCCATACACAGTACTAATTAAAGCTAACCTGTACTACACAATTACTGTAGCTGTTAATGATAGGATATTGCCACAATGCAACAACAAGGAAAATTAAGTGTACATCAACTAAACAATGATACTAACTACACCATTAACACAATAACACCAGCGTTTCAGGTGAAGAAATACATTTTTATTAACACCTTTGTTGAATCAAATACAACAGTCTATGTAGAAGTAGTTTAAGATTGGCATTGTAACCAAAGTTGCCTTCCTCACAATTACACAGGGCTACCAAATATATACATAACGTAACAAAAAGGAACATAAGTACCCTCCAAAAATAAAAAAACAACACACTTTGGAAGGTGGCTATAGAACATGCTTATCTGTTCATACTGAATGTCGAGGTTCAACGTAAATCAGACATGAAAGTAAAGGTGAGGTAGGTATGTATTGCCTAAATGTGTTACAGGCCGATCCTGCTGACCTGATGTCATCACTACTTGGGTAGACATGATCAGCAAGGCTGACAAACAGGTGTGGTTACATAATGTCCCCGGGTTTGGCTGCATCCTATAAAGAGGAGCCAGATTGTAACTCTCATGCAGCTACCTGAACAGTATGTTTAAGCCATACAACATACAGTATAAAGGAGACCTACAGAGAAAGGGACATGTAGTCTGACAGCTTGGGTCCTGTAAAGGATAGGCAAAATGACATGTGACCAGAGATACAAATAGGTATGTACAGTGTCTATCACAGGTAGAACTATGCTGTGGTCATTTTGTACATGTTCAGGTGTCAATACTTCAATCTCAGGTATGTAAGTGGCTGACACAGACAGGAAGTGAATACAGCGTGAGCGGCACTGATAACAGAATGCAACTAGACCACACTGTCCAACAGCAAAGTGCCTTTTGACAGCAAGATACTGATATAAACAGCAAGTTATTTGCAGTGTGGGTCACACAGTACTCAATTCCTGTCTCAGTCTGGACTGTCTCAGCCACTTACATACCGGATATTTATGGCATTCTGACCGATAAAGCTAATAATGAACACAGCATAATTGTTGTTGTGCTAGGCACTCTACATACACGTCTATCTCGTTATGTCATATGTCAGTTTGTGTATCAGTGTAAATACATAGCAGATACATGCTTGTTACTGGTTTAACTCACATATAGTGTCGCTAAATATACCAGCATGGGTGCCAGGCAACTACTATTGTTGATTAAATGTACAAACATTATGGCTCCATTTTAGTCTCTCTTCATTGATCCTTAAAGGAAGAGTATCCATATAGGCACGGATGGAGCTATCACAGATCCGCATAATTGGGTTGAGTTGGCCACACAGTTTCCAATTGTTTTTGATATAGTGGATGTTGCACATGTGTTTGTGGATGGTCAAGTATTTTATCAGGAGGGTAGAAATGGGGCTCATACTGTTGTGTGTGATAGTTGTGACTATACTGACTCATGACGTTATGATGCATGTGTTGTGTTGGTGGTAAGGTAGTAGGATAATGCATGTGTTGTGTCGGTGCTAATGTAGGTTGATGCATGTGTTGTGGATGTGTGAATGTAGGCTGAGGTTGGTCTTTTTCAGATGCTAATGTAGCATTAGGGATTTGTGGTGCTGGAATATTTGTGCGAGTCAAAAGAGCCATGATTGCACTTTGTGTGTGTGCCCTCAAATCTTCCGGAAATTCTCTTAATTTAGTTGCCACTAAATTCCCAAACGCATCACAGGAGTCATCTTTTTTGTTGATTAGCATAACAGCCTGCTGAATAGCTTCCTCACATTTGTCTTCAAGAACATTTCTTCTTTTGCGAGTTTTTTTCAGGGCAAATCTGCGTTTAGTGCTCTCCTGGGAGGGACCAGCGACAGATGTCTGTACAATGAATGGACAGAAAATACAGCAATTTGTACAAAGTTTAAACACATATGTAAACATTAGGTACATTTAGTGTAAGGTATGTCCAATGTACTCAGAGCTTATTCATGTTGGGAGTCGATTGTCAGTAATGTACAAATGGGCAAGGGTAGGTAACATTGGCCTACTGCAATTGAAGCATGAGGTTAGATGTTTAGTAATCAAACAAAATATGCACTACATCACAATGTGTCAACTATTAATTACTTGATTAACATAATCGTGTGGGTCATTTCTATGTCTCCAAATAAACACACCACACCTCCGAAAGCATGGAGAACATGACATCTCAGTGTGTTAGGCCACATACAGACATCAGACCATAGTCTTTGGAAAATGAAAGATCACAGACCAATCTTACCACCCTTCCTGTAGTATAAGAGCCATACTCTACACAGTCTTTTCTATGGAGCTGAACTCCACATGAGAAAAAAATCATTGCAAGATGCTGCACACACAGATGCTGTACAGACACAAAAGATCAGTATCTGCAAAAGATCTGTTCCTGCCAAAAATCCATTCCTGCAAATTGCAATGATAGTCTATGAGATCTGCAGATCATCATACACACATGATTTAACTGACATTCATCTGCAGATCTGCAGATCTGAAAATCCATCCTGGTGGATCTGATCTGCAGATGAATGTCAGTTAAATCATGTGTGTATGATGATCTGCAGATCTCATAGACTATCATTGCAATTTGCAGGAATGGATTTTTGGCAGGAACAGATCTTTTGCAGCTACTGATCTTTTGTGTCTGTACAGCATCTGTGTGTGCAGCATCTTGCAAAGATTATTTCCTGATGGGGGAGTTCAGCTCCATAGAAAAGACTGTGTAGAGTATGGCTTTCATACTACATGAAGGGTGGTAAGATTGGTCTGTGATCTTTCATTTTCCAAAGACTATGGTCTGATGTCTGTATGTGGCCTTAGTAGTGGTTTGTTGCACACACTTGTTTAATGTGTGAATCACACACTACTGCAGGCCGAAAACTAACCTGGCACCCATTGTCCTTTTTATAATTAAGTAGCAAGCTACAAATGTGACATGTATCTGTAGCTGAATAGTAAGCTTGGTTTCTGGAAAGATTTCGGAACAGCAGCCACCACATTCCACTGTTCTGTGCATGAAATGTGGAAACATACCTATAACAAAGGTGAGGCTCACCTTTTATACTCCCTCAGTATACATGGGTGTGAAATGTGGATTCTGCTTTTTTCACAAAGCGACAGTTTAATTGGATCAATCTATAACCATTTAAAACACATTGTCAGTGTGACATAATCCAAAAAAACATACCTCTTCTTCTTCTAGGTTAGGATCCTTGTCACCAGTAGCCATCTCGCTGTTGATACTCAAGTCAGTGGGTTCACTTGATAAACTGCATATAGCCTCACGACCTTTTAAATGTGGAATGGTGAAGGCAAGTAAGTCGTAATACCATAGTCGTGGCTTATAAACCTCTTCAGCTGCAGCCCCTGATCTTTTTGATCGTTCAATTTTGTTTAATTCTTTTTTAAACACGGTTCTTAAGTTTTGAATCTTATTTTTTACAAACTGGACATCAGCCTCTGGGAGGACCGTTTTACATAACTGCACGAGTTCATCATGTGCTTTTGCCTTTAGACGCCTATCCGAGTAACATTTAGTTTTTGTCTTCCAAAGGGCAGGGTGTGCTCTATAGAGGTCTATAAATTCACGTGTAAATTGAGAATCTGAAAAGATATCCACTGCCATAGTTTCCTGGACTGTCCTGGAAAGACAAACATATGGAGGTGACATAAACTTCATATAAAGAAAGAAAGAAAGCAAGAAAGCAAGCAAGCAAGCAAGCAAGAAACTTAACGAACGTACGTTACTGATAAACACGGTCGAGGTTTAAACGAACTTACCTTGAAAGACGCAGACGCCGAAAGTTCAGGAAGCATTACTATACGCCGCCTATAAGGTTACGTTACCCTATTTGAGTGATTTCTCGGAACGTTCGGATAACGTAAGTACGTCAGAACGTACGTTCGGATGACGCAAGAAGCGCTTGCTAACTTCCTGTTTATCCAAACTGTCACTTCCTCTTCTACATTCTGTAGTCCTGTGAGCTGTGACAGCAACCATGCCACGCAGGACACCTGTGCAGCGAGCCACAAGAATGTCCAGGGAAGAAATGGCAGAGATGGTCAGAATATTTGATAAGAGGGACTATGATGGAAGGAGGGAGGTGTATGAAAGACCCATTGAGCGCAAAAATTATATTTTAGACCATGTCATTTCTTCCCTGGAAAAAATTTCTGGGGTCACTAGGACCAAAAACCACTTAATGCGAAGGTGGTCGGACTTAAAGCTGCGTGAGAGGGAGGTCCTAGCATCTCTGCGCAGAAAAGTGAAAAGAGACAGTAAGTAGTTATGTATGTAATAGTGTGTTTGCAGGCATAGCAGTTTCATAGTATTGCCTTTAACAACAACTCTTGCTGCACATATCACTCCATCTTACTTGCATCTGACCAGTATTGTGAATCAGTATTTAGTTTTGTGTGTGGAACGCTTACACACTTGAAGATAATGTATGTAGAATGTGTGTTACATATGTGCCTCAACATTTCACTTGACACACAGAAGAGAAGAGGAGACTGCAGAGACAGGAGCCACAAGAAGCAGGCCATGCCAGCAGAGATGAGCCAGAGGAGGCTGGGCACACTTCGGCGGTCCAGAGGGAAATGGAAGAAGGTACATCTGGCATTGTGTACAATGAACTCCATAGTTATCCATATATTTGAGGGTACATACTTAATCATATATATGTCATTACTTCGACAGATGATGCTGATGATGATGGTGATGAGGAGGAAGACATGCATGTTGGTGAGGAGGAAAGCATCACATTATTTCCTGTTGGTAAGTATACACATGTATCTGTAGATTGTAACCATTGTATTTCATTTCTCCATCACCATGGCCTATCTTATTGAATGCACCGTAGTGGCCAGTAATGATGAAGGAAAGTATGGTTCAGTATTTTTTTTTATTTCAGTGTGAGTTTATTAAAATTACATCAAAGCAAAACCGTTCTACCACCAACAAAACATGAGCCAGTATGGGGACTCCCAATGGTGTGGACACCCCTTTCATCAAGCATCAGCAGCCTTACGGCCTGAGGCCCACTCAAACCTCAACACTACACCTTACAGCACTGAGCCTAGCATGACAGTAGCAGGTTGACAGGGTCCTAAGATTTATGTGCGTCATATTACTCCCATTGGACAATCGTCCACTATCTTCATCTGCCTACCTATACTGGGGACAGGTACAGCCAGATCCCTGTAGTGGGGTAACACATATAGCTGCCGACTTAGAATGTGGAAACATATCTCTGTGTTCCTGTAGTGGTGGATGCTAGTTTCAAATAACAATACTTGATACAATTATACATGCCCATGGCAGGGGACCCACCGCATAAGAAAGTGTACAAAAGCTCACACATCAGGATAGAAAACACATACAAACTGTGGTTATGCAGATGTGCTACAGAGAGACACTCATAAGACACAGTTTGAATCGTTACTGGATAGCTAATTACATGCAACACCATCTTTCTTTGACTCAGTGTGGACTGTCTACATTTCTAGGTTTTGGCCTACTATGTCCACTCGCCCACCGCAGAGGGTATGGACCTTTCTCCAGGTGTGGGGCCTGGCCCAATTGACCCACCGGGCCACCCCCAAAAGGACACCTTGGGTGGCTTTAACCAGGGAGTTGGAGTGGTTGCACAGGGATAATGGTGTGTGAGGGAACCCCAAATAACTTATGTGGGTATTCATCACAGGAATAGTTGTCAAATAAAACACCCACTCAACGACAATAGTATAACAGTCTATTAACAATGACAATGGGCCGTGTTGCACTTGTAGGTTAGAAGAAGCTTACACTACTCTCACCTAACACTATCGACATGCCACACCGAGTATCTTCTAAGCTATCTGTAGTCCAGGCCATATGTATACAGTAATGTGATGTTCTTATGATAAGTTCTTGACATCCATTACAGTCCTTAATGGCTGTCACATTGTTTGTAGATTTGGATGGAGCGCCTCAAAAACAGGCTGAAGGAGATGGGGAGACTGCAGAGACCAGTCAAGCAAGATGTGATGAAGGTAGGTGTGCACTGCATGAAAAAAGACAAAGTTATTAGACAATGTGTGTGCCTACATACATAATACTATTGTATCATTGATATTGTCATTCTTCATTTTAAACACATACCACAAAAGCACAACAACAGTGACCACAGACTGACATGTTATTGGAGAGAGTATTGGTAAGTGTCACATGTACATGTACTCACAATATATATGCATTATATCTGTAGTGCATGCTAGACAATCATGCACTTCTTGTTTAATACTATTATATGTTTCACATCAAGATTCGATGTCTCATTCCTAATGGGCAAGGTGTCTTTGGTGGAGGCTTTATGCATGTTTACTATCATAACACTCCTAACCTCAATTTTACATTAGGGCAACAATCAATCATAGAACTGGGTGTGTATTGTTTCACACTTGTGAGTTGCATGTTGTGAAAAGCCTTTGTATGATTACCCAGATAATGGGCTGGAGCACACCAGAGGTTTCTTTTTAAACATTGCGACTTTTTACATGTGCTGCTATTGTTCTCCTGTGTCTGTGTACACTGGATCAATGATTTTTGTTAATTGACCCCATAGCATTAAATTGTAATTATTTTTCGTGCTTAAAAAATGTATGGCAAAAGTTACGTTATGTGATTTTGTATTCAACATCATTGCTCCAGTGTGCACACACACATAGGATAACATTTGCCGCACATGTAACAAGTCTATATGCTCCAAGCAAAACCTCTGGTGTGCACCAGGCCTATGTGAACATATCACTAACAACACATGTCTGATACTCTTTTTCAGCATGCCAAAAGACATCTGGTGATGTGGAGGAGGTTTCACACGAACCTGAAGAAGTAGATGTGGAAACCCAGGAGGATGAGGACACATCTGATGACCCTAATGCAACTATTTTGATCAGTAAGTATCCCACATCACAACAGTAACGTTTATAATACTCACCCTTTATTGGAACATTCTTCTACCCAAGCTGGGCAAACTTGTTTTGAATAATGTGTACCTCTAGGTGTGTGTAACATAATCAACAACATTTTTGATTTATGGACAATGTTTTGTGTACTTCGAGTGTGAGAAGTCTGTGTACTTGAAACATTCCTCATTTCTACCATGTCCAAACTCTGAATATAGGGCCTACATTGTAAACACAGTTAACTGTGGCATATGACACCACATTGTCCATTGTCAAGAACATGAGTGTTGCCTTTGATGATGCTCCATACAGCACTTCTATACTCTTCTGCTAAAATAGTTTGCTGGTAATATCCCTTGACACACACCCAAAACAAATTTGAGATGTACATAATCAGTTCTCCAAACATGGAATATCATTAGTTGTCACAGTTTCTAAACGGGAGGAAGTATGCCATGTATGTAAAATACCCGATTAGTGTATATGGATCACTATATAACGTACCATTCCTACATTTAAATTTCGACCTCATGCCGCCAGTGATCATATGTGTAGGTATGTGTTTCTCTGTATCCATCCATGTCCCCTGTCCCTCTCTCTCTCTCTCTCTCTCTCACACTATATATATATATATATATATATATATATATAGAGAGAGAGAGAGAGAGAGAGAGAGAGACACAGACAGAGAGAGAAAAAAAGAGAGAGAGAGTGAGTGATTATGAGATCATGAGAGACAGAGACATTATTCACCTATTACAATATGTCCAATCACATAAATTTTTTTTTTTTTTTCACACAGAAAAAAAACAAGTACTTGACATAACGGAGGCATTGGACGAGTTGTATGCCAAGGCGGAGGTCATGAAATGCAACATGTGGGCCTCTATGTCGCTTTACCAAGAGGAGATAACACAAATGAAGCAGAGGGTTGCTAATATTTTACAAGATTAAATGTTTTAACACAAAACTTGATATTGTAAATAAACATTTTTTGTACAATCATTCACGAACGCCTGTTTATTATACCCCTTTTATTGAACATGTATGATTAGATATTGGGACAAATATAAAAGAAAACATATATAGATCACATAGTGGGTAATAGACAATATGACACACAAACACATATCTATGTGTTTAAAAAACAAAATATATATATATAGAGAGAGAGAGAGAGAGAGAGAGAGATCTATATATATATATATATATATATATATATATATATATATATATATACATCTATATACATATATTTTCTCTCTCTCTCTCTCTCTCTCTCTCTCTCTCTCTCTCTCTCTCTCTCTCTCTCTCTCTCTCTCTCTCTCTCTCTCTCTCTCTCTCTCTCTCTCTCTCTCTCTCTCTCTCTCTCTCTCTCTCTCTCTCTATATATATATATATATATATATATATATATATATATATATATATATATATATATATATATATATAATATATATATATATATATAGATATATATATATAGAGATATATATATATATATATATATATATATATATACAGAGAGAGAGAGAGAGAGAGAGATTTACACATATATATATATATATATATATAAATATATCTATCTATCTATCTATCTATCTATATATAGGGAGAGAGACACAGAGACACAAAGAGATATACACACAACACACAGAAAAACACATACACACATTTTGCATTTCAAACAATACATACATGCTCCTCATTCAAACATCTACATATATAGGCCCCAAAAACAAATATTCTAGCAAGTTGAATATGCTATCTGCGCATGTACGTTACTTAACGAACGATCGTTTCTTAACGATCACCGTACACACATACTTTTTGTAACGATCGTCGTTATAAAAAATCCGCCAGGACGGATTTTTCGTTTATAGCGACTTCGGTCGTTGGTCGCTAGAGTTAACGATCGTTTGCGCAAGTTTTGTCCCGATCGTCGTTATAAACGATCGTTAGTCGTTCGTTACTAACGACTTTAGTCGCATGTCTGTATGCCCCATAAGTCTTTCTAAACAATCTATTTAATTGACACAGCTTAGAAGAACTCCAAGAAATGTTACACATGCAGGCTTTCTGATGTAAAAAAAACATATTAAAGAGGATCTGTAACATGAAAAGATCCCCTGGGGAGTACTCACCTCGGGTGGGGGAAGCCTCCGGATCCTAATGAGGCTTCCCACGCCGTCCTCCATCCGTCAGGGGTCTCGCTGCAGCCCTCCGTGGAGTCCGTGCAGCGGTGACGTCAATATTTACCTTCCTGGCTCCTGCGCAGGCGCTCTGACGGCTGTCGGCTCCGAACTACACGGAAATACCCGATCGCCGTCGGATCTGCTCTACTGCGCAGGCGCAAGTTTCCTGCGCCTGCGCAGTAGAGCGGACCCGAATGAGATCGGGTATTTCCATGTAGTTCGGAACAGAAAGCCGCCGCAGCGCCCCCGCTGGAGCCAGCAAAGGTAAATATTGAACTGACAGTCGGCACAGTCGCCGGCTGTTCGGAGGGCTGCGGCGAGACCCCCGTGGGACAGAGGCCGGCGTGGGAAGCCTCATTAGGATCCGGAGGCTTCCCCCACCCGAGGTGAGTACCCCCCAGGGGATCTTTTTAATGTTACAGAGTCTCTTTAAAATAGGTACCCAAGAGGCTAAAAAACACAGCCTGGGGTATTCTGGAAAGCCTTGTTTGTTCTGCTCTCACCCCTTCTGCCTGGGAAATTTGCCGCCATTAACTTTGCTGTTATCACCTCTTCAAAGCAACCTTATCACCTCTTCAAAGCAAGCGGTATTCTCCATCCCAATACCACCTGCTCTAATCTTTATGAATTGACATTTAGTGATGTGTTGAGATAATCACAGCACAAGGCGGTAATTTACCTCACTGCTCAGGAATTTCAGCTTTTCATGCGGTAACTGCTTTTATGAATTGACATTTTGCTAAGTTGTCGGTAAAGTCAGCTGTTTTGAGCATTACCGCATGCGGTAATGCTTTATGAATTGACCTCATTGGAGAAAAATCAAATGTAAACACAAATGTATTCAGCTCACCTTCCTCCTCCTTCTATCTGTATTTTGGAAGGACCTCTGCCAGATTACGTGGATTTTTGGTGAAATGCTGTAAGATTACATGTATTTTGGGGGAGGGGGGGGAGGGAACACTATGTCAGAGCTCAAACTTCCCCGGCAGGCCTTTTACAGCACTACTAAAATCATGTATATTTGGCCCCACCCATGACCACGCTCATGTTTTGGTGCTTGTCAGTAAAAACAATCTTTTGTCAGTAAATTTTTAAGTATTTGTCAGTAAAAAATAACGTGAAAGGATGGCAACACTGACGGATGATCGTGCAGGACCTGTGCGGGACAGGACGGCTGCTGGGGACTTGGGGAAGCCCCAGGTAAGTAAAACTGTTTCTTTACAGCGAAATTACAGTTTCACTTTAACGTGAACTATATTACCACTAGAAGTAATTCTGTATCTGTATTTAAAGGGGGCTTTCCTTGCACTGAAGGGCATTCATGGCTAAATTTCTAGCTAATTTCCAGTGGTGCTAATCCAGGGATTTTATCTGAATTTTTTACCCTTTTACGGCTAATTAGTCCAAGCATTGTAAGAGTTTTTTGCCTTCTTCTGAATCAACTGGTATGTGTAATGGTACAAGCTAATTTTCTGGTTGAACTTGATTGACGGATTACTTTTTTCAACCCAAATAACTATGTAACCTTGACTCATCCTCTGCCTATCCCCCCACCAGTTTCCTAACTAGCACTAACCTCCTTCTCTTCTCTCCCTAACACTAACTCTTAACTTCACTCCTCTGCCTAATACTAACCTCTCCTCTAACACTAACCTCCTCTTCTCCCCTTCCTAACACTAACCTCTCCTCTACCTAGCACTTACCTCTCCTCTGCCTAACGCTAACTTCCCCTCTTCTCTGCCTAACACTAACCTCCCCTCTCTTCTGCTTAACACTGATCTCTTCTCTGCCTAACACTAACCTCCCCCTCTCCTCTGCCTAACACTAACCTCCCCTCTGTCAAACACTAACCTCTCCTCTCCTGTGCCTAACACTGACCTCACCTCTCCTCTGCCAAACACTAACCTCCCCTTTTCTCTGCCAAACACTAACCTCCCCTCTCCTCTGCCAAACACTAACCTCCCCTTTCCTCTGCCAAACACTAACCTCCCCTTTCCTCTGCCAAACACTAACCTCCCCTCTCCTGTGCCTAACACTAAACTCCCCTCTCCTCTGCCAATCACTAACCTCTCCTCTCCTGTGCCTAACATTAATCTCCCCTCTCCTCTGCCAAACACTAACCTCTCCTCTCCTGTGCCTAACACTAACCTCCCCTCTCCTCTGCCTAACATTAATCTCCCCTCTCCTCTGCTTAACATTAACCTCTCCTCTTCACTGCCTAACACTAACCTCGTCTCTGCCTAACACTAAGCCCTCCTGTCCTCTGCCTAACACAAACCTCCCCCCCTCCTCTGCCAAACACTAACCTCCCCCTCTCCTCTGCCTAAAGGTGGCCACTAATGGTCCAATTTCTAGCAAAAAAATAGTTTGAGCGATCAGAAATTCTGATCGGAAGTGAAATCGTTCACGACACCATCAACGAACCAATCTTTACTTCCTATCTATCACAACCAACAAGAAAATCCAAATTTTGGTTAGACGAAAATCCAATCTGACAACTGATTTTATAATCGTCTGTAATTGATTGTTCTCATCAACAGAGATCATTTACAATCAATCCAATCAGAATGTCTGATCGCTCAAACGATTTTTTGCTAGAAATTGGACCGTTAGTGGCCACCTTAACACTAACCTCCCCCTTTCCTCTGCCAAACACTAACCTCCCCTCTCCTTTGCCTAAAGGTGGCCACTAACGGTCCAATTTCTAGCGAAAATTTGTTCGAGTGATCAGAAATTCTGATCGGATTGGTTGAAAATAATCTCAGTTGATGGGCACAATCGATTATGAACGATTGGATTTTTGTCAAACCAAAATTTGGATTTTCCTGACTGGTTGTGATAGATAGGAAGCAAAGATCGGTTTGTTGATGGTGTAGTGAAACATTTTTTTTCCGATCAGGATTTCTGATCGCTCGAACGATTTTTCGCTAGAAATTGGACCATTAGTGGCCACCGTAAAAGTAACCTCCTCTCTCCTCTGCCTAATGCTAATCTCTGCTCTGCCTAAGACTAACCATCACCCTCTTCTAGGTCCATTATACTAAAATCACAAAATTTTACAGGGGTCCCAAGCTTCCTAACCCCTTTCCACAGTATTGAAAATAAAATATATTCCTCCTGATGTTCGGAACTACTTGGGCTGGTATTGCTCAGGGGGTGGTGAACCACATTGCAAGTATGTTTTATAAGCAGTTTATTTACTTTACTAAAGTATATATGTATATATATATATATATATATATATATATATATATATATATATATATATACACATATATACAGTGGGTTGCAAAGGTATTCGGCCCACTTGAAGTTTTCCACATTTTGTCACATTACTGCCACAAACATGAATCAATTTTATTGGAATTCCACATGAAAGACCATTACAAAATGGTGTACACATGAGAAGTGGAACGAAAATCATACATTAGGTTGTCTAAGAGAATATTGGGAGCAAAAACACAGTGAAGTCCAAAGAACACACCAGACAGGTCAGGGATAAAGTTATTGAGAAATTTAAAGCAGGCTTAGGCTACAAAAAGATTTCCAAAGCCTTGAACATCCCACGGAGCACTGTTTAAGCGATCATTCAGAAATGGAAGGAGTATGGCACAACTGTAAACCTACCAAGACAAGGCCAACCACCTAAACTCACAGGCCGAACAAGGAGAGCGCTGATCAGAAATGCAGTCAAGAGGCCCATGGTGACTCTGGACAAGCTGCAGAGATCTACAGCTCAGGTGGGAGACTCTGTCCATAGGACAACTATTAGTCATGCACTGTACAAAGTTGGCCTTTATGGAAGAGTGGCAAGAAGAAAGGCATTGTTAACAGAAAGCATAAGAAGTCCCATTTGCAGTTTGCCACAAGCCATGTGGGGGACACAGCAACCATGTGGAAGAAGGTGCTCTGGTCAGATGAGACCAAAATGGAACTTTTTGGGCAAAATGCAAAACTCTATGTGTGGCTGGAAAACTAACAATGCACATCACTCTGAACACACCATCCCCACTGTCAAATATGGTGGTGGCAGCATCATGCTCTGGGGGTGCATCTCTTTAGCAGGACAGGGAAGCTGGTCAGAGTTGATGGGAAGATGGATGGAGCCAAATACAGGGCAAACTTGGAAGAAAACCTCTTGGAGACTGCAAAAGACTTGAGACTGGGGCGAAGGTTCACCTTCCAGCAGGACAATGACCCTAAACATAAAGCCAGGGCAACAATGGAATGGTTTAAAACAAAACATACCGTATTTTTCGGCATATAAGACGTTCCGGCATATAAGACGCACCTTGGTTTAGAGGGCAAAAATAAGGGAAAAAAAATAAACTAAACCTAGGTGCGTCTACACTGCTGGGGCGTCTTATGGACCTTTTACCCCCTAAAACTGCCTCTAAGCTACTCTATCTACACTACACTAATCCCTGCTGCCCTAACAACTAAACTACACAGCAATACAATACACTAGTGATGCTCGGATACCCCTTTTTATTATTCGAGTTTGGTCGAATTCGAATAGTAAATTATTCGCGTTCGGTCGAATATTCGAATCGAATTTTTTTTACTATTCGATTCGACCTCGGACTTCGAGCTCACTATTCGAGTCGGTATTCGAGCTCATTATTCGAGCTGACTATTCAAATTGGCCTTAAATAGCTTCCAACACTTGTTTTGAGGGTGAATGATGCAAGAAACATCTTTTTTTCCAAGTAACAACAGCAAGTGATTATGTGGGGATGTTCCTTTAAAAAAAAAAAAAAAGGTGGAAAGAGAAGTTGTGTCCAAAATGTTGTTCAGTACTGTATATACTTCTTCTTCTTCTTTATCTTCTATATCTTCTTCTTCTTCTTCTATATCTTCTTCTTCTTCTTCTATATCTTCTTCTTCTATATCTTCTTCTATATCTTCTTCTTCTTCTTCTATATCGTCTTCTTCTTCTTCTTCTTCATCTTCATCTTCTTCTTCATCTTCTTCTTCTTCTTCTTCTTCTTCATCTTCTTCATCTTCTTCTTCTTCATCTTCTTCTTCTTCATCATCTTCTTCTTCTTCATCATCTTCTTCTTCATCATGTTCTTCTTCTTCATCTTCTTCATCTTCTTCTTCTTCATCATCTTCTTCATCTTCTTCATCTTCTTCTTCATCTTCATCTTCTTCTTCTTCATCTTCATCTTCTTCATCTTCTTCTTCTTCTTCATCTTCTTCTTCTCCTTCTTCTTCTTCTTCTCCTTCTTTTTCTATATCGTCTTCTTCTTCTTCACTTATTTCTCTTTTATATATTTTTTTTAAAGAAATGCAGCTATTTTTGAGCGTAATAAATAGCTGGTTGCGCACGCATGTTGGAAGCGCCATTGTATGTGCTCCCTGGCAGTGGAAACACACAGACAGCAGGAGGTAAATTCAGCAGCAGGAGGAGGAGGATGATTGTGTGGCAGCAGGCAGTCAATGAGGCAGGCAGCGAGACGAGACATAATAGGCTGTGGTACCTAGCGGTGGTACCAGGCCGTAAATACACAGCATGAGGTTCCAGACAGCGGTCGTGAAGCCCACATCATGTCCAATACACAACTGGGACAACACAGTTTTCAACCCGGACACCTCTAAAAATAATATCACACAGTATTAATAAAAAGTATATATAATTTTTTGTTTTTTTTAAAGAAATGCAGCTATTTCTGAGCGTAACAAATAGCTGGTGGTGCACGCATGTTGGAAGCGCCATTGTATGTGCTCCCTGGCAGTGGAAACACACAGACAGCAGTAGGTAAATTCAGCACCAGGAGGAGGAGGATGAGTGTGTGGCAGCAGGCAGTCAATGAGGCAGGCAGCGTGACATAATAGCCCTGGTACCTAGCGGTGATACCAGGGCTGTAAATAAACACAGCAGGAGGTCCCAGACAGCGGTCGTGCAGCCCACATCGTGTCCAATACACAACTGGGACAACACAGTTTTCAACCCGGGCACCTCAGAAAAATTAAACCTTTTTTTTTTTTAATGGTTTATTTGTTTTGTTTTTACAACAAATTACACAGACAGATATAGCTATTGTTTGACGTAATAGCTGGTGGCAGAGTGGCAGCAGAAGGTAATTCTGTGTACCCTGGCAGTGGGAAACACAGACAGACAGCAGCAGCAGCAGGAGGAATGGAGGAGTAATGTGAGCAACTATTGTTTGACGTAATAGCTGGTGGCAGAGTGGCAGCAGAAGGAAATTCTGTGTACCCTGGCAGTGGGAAACACAGACAGACAGCAGCAGCAGCAGGAGGAATGGAGTAGTGTGAGTGTGGCAGCAGGCCAGGCAGGCAGCGTGACATAATAGCCCTGGTACCTAGCGGTGATACCAGGGCTGTAAATAAACACAGCAGGAGGTCCCAGACAGCGGTCGTGCAGCCCACATCGTGTCCAATACACAACTGGGACAACACAGTTTTCAACCCGGGCACCTCAGAAAAATTAAACCTTTTTTTTTTTATGGTTTATTTGTTTTGTTTTTTACAGAAAATTACACAGACAGATATAGCTATTGTTTGACGTAATAGCTGGTGGCAGAGTGGCAGCAGAAGGTAAATCTGTGTACCCTGGCAGTGGGAAACACAGACAGACAGCAGAAGGGCAGTACACAGCAGCCCACTGTAGGTGTAAAATGTGTGGCTGCAGGCGACGTAATAGTCAAAGTGAACCAGGCTGGCTTAGTGAGCAGGAGCCAGGAGTTGGTAAAGGGTGGTAAGGCACATTAATGATGGTTCTTCCGGTAGCCAGTTCATGTTCCCCTCTCGCCGACAACAGGGGCCAGGAACTCGCCTTCCACCCACGCCTGGTTCATCTTGAGAAACGTCAGTCTGTCCACAGACTTGTGAGACAGACGTGAGCGTTTCTCGGTGACCACGCCACCAGCTGCACTGAAGCAGCGCTCGGACAGCACGCTGGAAGGGGGACAGGACAGCACTTCCAGGGCGTACTGCGCCAGCTCGCTCCAGATCTCCAGGCGCTTGAACCAATACTCCATGGGATTAACAGGGGCATCGCTGTCAAGCCCGCTGTAGGACCCCATGTAGTCAGCCACCATTCGGGTCAGGCACTGGCTGTGACCGGAGGAGGATGCTGCTGCATGCACCTCCTCTCTAGTCACTGCTGCCGGAGCCTCTACAGTCCTGTAGAGCTCGTTGCTGAGAGACAGCAGGTCTGTGGGGCGCTTGCTGCTGGATGCAGGCACCTGCTGCTGCCTCTGTGCTGGCTGGACAGAGGGGGTGGAAGGCTGGGGGAAGGCTTCCTCCAAGCGCTCAACAAGGGCCTGCTGCAAGCTCCTTATTTGTTGCGCTGGGTCTCCTCCTGCAGGCGGCAGGAACTGGCTCAACTTCCCCTTGAGGCGTGGGTCCAACATCATGCTGATCCAGATGTCCTCCCTCTGCTTCATCTGGATCACCCTGGGGTCCTTGCGCAGGCACGTCAGCATGTGCGCTGCCATTGGGAAGAGGCGGGCCACGTGTGCTGGCACATCGACGGCAGTGCTGTCCTCATCCTCCTCCTCTGCCTCCTCAGCCTCATCCTCTCTCCACCCCCGCACCAACTCAGCTGCGCTGTGCTGATCCCCCTCATCAGCAGCAAGGTCAGGGACCTCCACCAAGTCCTCCTCCTCCTCCCCCTCAGAGGTGGACTGTGCAGCTGCTTGCCGCTCCTGCTGGTCCAGGGCTGCCGCTCCCTGTTCCAGCAAAGCATCGAGGGCCCTGTTCAGCAGACAAACCAGGGGCACCCACTCGCAGACCATAGCATGGTCCCTGCTCACCATGTTAGTGGCCTGCAGAAAGGGAGCCAGCACTAAGCACACCTGCTGCATGTGCCTCCAGTCATCATCGGGGACGATGGACGGGATGTTGCTGGTCTTGTCCCTTCTCTGAGCGGCGGAAACAGTGGCCTGGGCAAGGTACTGGTTGACAGCGTGCTTCTGTTCAACCAGACGCTCCAACATCGCCAGGGTGGAGTTCCAGCGAGTCGGAACGTCAAGGATCAGCCGATGGCGTGGCAGCTCCAGCTCCTTTTGCACGTCTTCCAGGCTCGCACAGGCTGCAGCCGAGCGCCGGAAGTGACGCACAACGTTCCTTGCCGTTTCCAGCAGTTCGCCCATCCCCTGGTAGGTGCGCAAGAACTTCTGCACCACCAGGTTCAGCACGTGGGCAAGACAGGGGATGTGGGTCAGGTTTCCCCTGTCTATTGCGGCAACCAGATTGGCCCCATTGTCGGCCACCACCTCTCCGACTCTGAGGCCTCTGGGGGTCAGCCAAATCCTCTCCTGCTCCTGGAGTTTGGCCAACACATGGGTTGCCGTCAGTTTGGTCTTCCCAAGGCTGACCAAGTGCAGCAGCGCTTGGCAGTGGCGGGCCTTCACGCTGCTGCTGAGGCGGGGGGTTTGGCCAGGTGTGCCGGAGGATGGCAGAGGATGGGAGGAACCTGCTGCAGTTCCCCTGACCCTGCGGGGTGGCACCACCCACTGTGTTGCTGCTGCTGCTGTGCCCGCTGCTACTCTCCCATCCTCACCCCCTTCCACCAAGCTGACCCAGTGGACAGTGAAGGACAGGTAGCGGCCTGCCCCGAAGCGGCTGCTCCAGGAGTCCATGGTGACGTGGACCCTTTCACCAACCGCGTGCTCCAGCCCTCACTCCACATTGGCCATCACAAAGCGGTGCAGTGCAGAAATGGCCTTGCGGGCGAAGAAGTGTCTGCTGGGGAGCTGCCAGTCTGGGGCTGCACAAGCAAGCAGCGCATGCATGTCGCTCCCCTCCTGCACGAGCGTGTACGGCAGGAGTTGGGAGCACATGGCCCGTGCCAGCAAGCCGTTCAGCTGCCGCGCGCGACGGCTGCTGGGAGGCAGAGCCCTAACCACCCACTGGAAGGACTCGCTCAAAAGGCTCTGGCGTGGCCTTTTGCTTGCACGGGAATCAGCAGACACAGCGGAGGAGGCCACTGAGGACTGGCTGCCAGAACAGGCCTCAGTGTCGGCGGCAGGAGTGCAGAGGGGGGAGGAGCAGTGCGTTTCCGCACTCCTGCTGGTGCTGCTGGAGGAGCTGCTGAAGGCTGTGCAGTGATGGGTGTGGTGCCACTGCCAGCACCAGATGCCTTCAGCCTCTGGAACTCCTCATGCTGGTGGAAATGTTTCGCAGCAAGGTAGTTGATGAGCGAGCTGGTGCTGAACTTTAAGGGGTCTGCACCTCTGCTCAACTTCCGCTGACAGTGGTTGCAAGTGGCGTACTTGCTGTACACTGTGGGCATGGTGAAAAATCGCCAGATTGGTGACAAAAACAACCCCCTACGGCATGGAGCCGCTGCTGCCTGTCTCCCTGTGGTGGTTGGGGCGGGGGCTTGGGTGCAGCTGGTGGTGGTACTGGCAGATGCTGCTGCTGCTGCTGCTGGGCCTGAGACACCAGCAGGCTGTGGGACCTGCCTACTGCTGCCAATGCTTGCAATGATGCGCCTCCTTGCAAGGCCCACAAGCGCATCCTCCTCCTCCTCAGAGCTGCTGATGACGACATCCCCTGGAGCTGGTGGCACCCAGTCTTTGTCTGTCACCGTGTCATCATCATCCTCCCCCTCCTGAAACATGTCCTGCTGGGATGATGACCCCCCAAACTCCTCTCCTGATGCATGGATGGGCTGCTTGACTGTCGCCACAGTCTTGCTGTCCAATCCCTCCTCCCCCAAAGTGCCCATCAGCATCTCCTCCTCAAAATCGCCAACAACAGCAGACAATACCCTGATGGTGCCTGGGGTCAAAAGACTGCTGAGTGACAGGTCGGCGACTGACTGTGAACTGGCCTCCTCCCCAGGCCCTGCTGGGCGGCTGCTGCGAACAGGGGTGGTGGTGGTGGTGGTGGTGAGGGTGGAGGCCTCGGATGCAGAGCTGATGGCGGGCTGCTCATCCTCCGTCATCAGTTGCACCACAGTGGCTGCATCCTGTTCCTCAATGGGACGTTTCCGACCCGGCTAGAGGAAAATCGGAGCAGGTGCTACACGCTGCTGCTGCTGTGCCTCTGCAGCGTGAGTTGCAGATGCTCCTGCTGGGCGGCGCCCAAGGCGTCCACGGCCAGTGGCTATAGGAGGAATGTTAGCCACTGACGCTGCTGCTGCTGCTGCTGCGGAACTGTGCAAGGTGGCGCAGCCGCGGCTTGCCACAATGCTGCTCCCTCTCCTCCTGATTCCCTTGCTGCCCTTCCCCTTGCCCAAACCGCGCTGGCTGCCACTTCCAGACATCTTAGATGTTTTGGGCGTAAACACAAAAGTTTTTAAAAAGGGCGGGTGAAAAGTGGGGTACTTTAATGGAGTGGGTTGGTGGGTGAGGTGACACTAATCACTAAGTGATTAGATCGCTAACTGATTAGTACAGTACAAATACAAAATACAATAATCGGTAATCAGTAAGTGTGAACAGTGAACAGTGAGTGTGTCCCCTAGTACACTAACTAGAAAATACAATAATCAGTAGTAATCACTCAGATTCAGTAGAAGGAAATAGAGTGTGTGTACACTACAGACAGTGAGTGCACGCACGCGCACACACGCGCAGGAGCTAGCCTATGAACAGTGACTGAGTGAGTGTCCCTAGTACAGTAAGTAAGTAGTAACAGTCAGGAAGTACAACTAGAAATTACAATAATCAGTAGTAATCACAAGGAAATAGAGTGTGTGTACACTACAGACAGTGAGTGCACGCACGCGCACACACGCGCAGGAGCTAGCCTATGAACAGTGACTGAGTGAGTGTCCCTAGTACAGTAAGTAAGTAGTAACAGTCAGGAAGTACAACTAGAAATTACAATAATCAGTAGTAATCACAAGGAAATAGAGTGTGTGTACACTACAGACAGTGAGTGCACGCACGCACACACGCGCAGGAGCTAGCCTATGAACAGTGACTGAGTGAGTGTCCCTAGTACAGTAAGTAAGTAGTAACAGTCAGGAAGTACAACTAGAAATTACAATAATCAGTAGTAATCACAAGGAAATAGAGTGTGTGTACACTACAGACAGTGAGTGCACGCATGCGCACACACGCACAGGAGCTAGCCTATGAACAGTGAATGAGTGAGTGTCCCTAGTACAGTAAGTAAGTAGTAACAGTCAGGAAGTACAACTAGAAATTACAATAATCAGTAGTAATCACAAGGAAATAGAGTGTGTGCACACTACAGACAGTGAGTGCACGCACGCGCACACACGCGCAGGAGCTAGCCTATGAACAGTGACTGAGTGAGTGTCCCTACCCTAGTACAGTAAGTAAGTAGTAACAGTCAGGAAGTACAACTAGAAATTACAATAATCAGATTCAGTAGTAATCACAAGGAAATAGAGTGTGTGTACACTACAGACAGTGCACGCGCACACACACGCAGGAGCTTGCCTATGAACAGTGACTGAGTGTCCCTCCCTAGTACAGTAAGTAGTAACAGTAAGTACAACTAGAAATTACAATAATCAGTAATCAGAAGGAAATAGAGTGTGTGTACACTACAGACAGTGCACGCACACACACACTGTTATGATCATGTCTGCAGCGTTTACTGCTGGCTGCAGTGGTATTGTAACCCAAGCAGTTCTGATGTCATTACATGCATTTTCTTGCATAGTTTGGTTTGCACTTAAACTAGTTGCTGATTCCATCTGCAGTCGCTCTGAAGTTAATGACAGTTTAATATGCTTTTGTGTACACAAACATTGTCTGCTGCAATGGAGGGGCAATCCCTTTCCTGCAGGCTGCATATCATTGTCTGCCTTTTCCTGCTGTCAGCCTGTGATTAATTACCATTCACTTGTGTGGGAATCTGCAGGTCTGCTCCCATTGGATGACCTCAGTATAAAGAACTGCTTCCTGCAATGCTTGATGGGCTACCATAGTCTCAGATTCAGTCTGTTACTCTGCCCGTGCCCCACCTCGTTCCTAGTCCGTGTGGACTGCGCTGACTCCTGCGAAGGGGTCAGCGAGTCCTCCTAGTTCTGCTCTTGTTTCTAGAAGTTGTTACTTTGCTTGTCTTGTGTCATATATTGGTTCATCGCCAATATATACGCATACTTGCACGTTTATTTTTTTCCTTGTATTCGTGTTACGTTGATACATCAGTGTCGCTGATATATACGTACACGAACTGTTTATATCCTGTGTTCTATTAGTCAGCGTTCCAGCACGCTGAGCTAGTTATCCTGTTCCTGGTCCTGTTTGTGGATTGCGTTCATCTCTGCGAAGAGATAGCGAATCCTTCTGAGTCCTGTTCCCTGTATTACTCCAGTCTTAGTCAGAGTTCCTGCTTATGTCATATATCGGTTCATTGCCGATATATACATATGTTAGTCAGACGTTACAAATAGTTTCATTGATAGCTGTAATTGTAATACGCTAGGAAATCATACTTGTTGTATATTTATCTGTGTTACGTTCATCTATCTTGATCCTGCTATTTCCTGACTATCCTGTCCTGTTTTTGTGAGGCACGCCATTGCAGCAAACGCATTGGCTACCTCATTCCAGTCTGTTTTATTGTGGACGCTTGCTGTCACTAAGTAGTGGCTAGTTAAGCAAGCGTTCATTCTGTCTACCTGTCCTGATCTCCTCAGTCCTGGTTTATGCGCTCAGCGCTACTTTGCGCTGAGACGTTATTACGAAAGTGTTGTTTGTGGCTGTTCGGATCTGCACCGGCTCTGTGCACCACAATCTCCTATTGGAGTCAGTCCTCTCCTCCACTAAACTGGGGATATCCTGATTCCTTGTGCTGGTGTGTGTACCTCCTTCACGTCAGCTTATGTGTTGCATGCTGACTGTGGAGATTACACCTCCAAGCTTAACACACACGGTCACACGCAGGAGCTATGAACAAACAGTGACAGTGAGTGTCCTAGTACAGTTATATAACTACAATACAAAATACAATCACTCAGTACTAGTAAAGGACAGCAGAAATACTGGTATAGATGAGAAATAAACTAACAGAGGACAGGAGAGAACAGCTGAGCTGCCCACACAGGCAAGGCCCTGAGGCCTAAAGTTGTGTAAGCTTGCCTGCAGCAGCTGGCTCTCTAGTAACACACAAGCTACTAACTAAAATACAATGTCTATCTAACTAACAACAATATAGGTGTATATAGGAGGTGTATGTGAGCAAAAACGCTAGGTGAATGACCACAATAAAGCTCTTGCTAAGCCAAAGCACAAAGGAGCAGATCTCTCTCTGTACAAAGTCAGGCAAGGACGGAAAAACCTAACATGGCGGCCGCTATTTATAGGGTAGGGGCTGGCCAGGGTCCCCCTCTGTGATTGGCTGCCGTCAGAGGGCCTGGGAGCCCTCTGATTGGCTCTGAGGACATCAATCTGGGCTATGACGCTATTCGAGCTCGGTATTCGAGCTCGAATAGCGCTGTTAGCTCGAATAGCGCGAATAGTGAATGTGCTATTCGAGTTTACTCGAATAGCCCATTCGAATATCTCCAGCTATTCGGAGCTCGAATACCGAGCTCGAATAGCTGAAAAAGAGCTCGAATATTCGAGCTACTCGAATATTCGAGCTCTGTTGAGCACCACTGCAATACACTACACTATCACAACACATTAATACACTTCACTACACTATGCTACACTACATTACCACAACACTAACACAACACACCACTGCAATACTCTTCACTACACTATACTACACTACAATGCACTGACACAACACACAGCTTCACTACACTACACTGTACTATACAAACACTAAGCTGCACTACAATGACATAAATACTACACCTGTTCCTGCCGCCATGCTCCTCTTCCCCTCGCTTCAGCCGCGATCCTCTTCACCTCCTCAGGCGCAGTTCTCAGATGCCACCTCCGCCGCCAGGTCCTCCGCTCCTGTGAAGGGGAAAAGAAAACATTAGTGGCATTGTCCCCCTCTCCTGCCGCGATCCGCTCGGCGCTGCCACTCACAGAAAGCCGCCGCCGCCCCCTCCGCCGCTACACGCCGAGCGTCCATCCTCTTGCCCTCCTACTTTCTGTTTACATCACGTGCAGCCGCGTCATGCGTAGCCCCAGCCACGTTGCGCTCGGGCTACGCATGACGCGGCTGCACGTGATGTAAACAGGAAGTAGGAGGGCAAGAGGATAGACGCTCGGCGTGTAGCGGCGGCTTTCCGTGAGTGGCAGCGCCGAGCGGATCGCGGCAGGAGAGGGGGACAATGCCACTAATGTTTTCTTTTCCCCTTCACAGGAGCGGAGGACCTGGCGGCGGAGGTGGCATCCGAGAACTGCGCCTGAGGAGGTGAAGAGGATCGCGGCTGAAGTGAGGGGAAGAGGAACATGGCGGCAAGATGGGTAAGCGCTTCCCTGCGCACTCTGCAACATTTTTTTGGGTGCATTTGGCATATAAGACGCACCCAATTTTTCCCCCCTGTTTTGGGGGAGAAAAAGTGCGTCTTATATGCCGAAAAATACGGTATGTATGTGTTAGAATGGCCCAGTCAAAGTTCAGATGTAAATCCAATCGAGAATCTGTGGCAAGATCTGAAAACTGCTGTTCACAAACGCTGTCCATCTAATCTGACTGAGCTGGAGCTGTTTTGCAAAGAAGAATGGGCAAGGATTTCAGTCTCTAGATGTGCAAAGCTGGTAGAGACATACTCTAAAAGACTGGCAGCTGTAATTGCAGCAAAAGGTGGTTCTACAAAGTATTGACTCAGGGGGCCGAATAATTATGCACACCCCACTTTGCAGTTATTGATTTGTAAAAAATGTTTGGAATCATGTATGATTTTCGTTCCACTTCTCACGTGTACACCACTTTGTATTGGTCTTTCACGTGGAATTCCGATACAATTGATGCATGTTTTTGGCAGTAATGTGACAAAATGTGGAAAACTTCAAGGGGGCTGAATACTTTTGCAACCCACTGTATATATACTGTATATATACTGTGTGAGTGTGTGTGTATATATATATATATATATATATATATATAAAATATATATATGTAAAAAATTTAAAAAGTATATATATATATATATATATATATATATATATATATATATATATATATTAGTAATAATAATACAGCAAAGTCCTTGTTAGCCAGAATTCAGGCAACCGGTAGTCTCAACTGACCGGCATGCCTGTGGAATAACAAGGACTACACTTTTGGGGGGTTTTGGAGGCATTTTTAACTCCCCTGGCGGTACAATAAAATCGCCAGGGGGGCGGCGCAGCACTTTTTAATTTTTTTTTTTTTTAAATCATGTAGCTAGCCCAGAGCTAGCTACATGATAGCCACTGTTTTACATAGATGTTTATAATAACCAATTTACTTTGGGAAGAAAATATCTGGGCTCACCTTGTTAAAAAGGTTTTTCAGATTAATCCAGGAGTCCTCCATACTTCTACCTAGATACCAGAGGTGGGACTGAGCCCCTAGTCCAGGGATGTCGAACTCCAGTCCTCAAGGGCTAAGGTCCTCACACATCTTGGCACATCTCAAATTAATTGATGGGACTGAATCAGGAAAGGTTCATCAAGTAGAACGCATTTCTCAATCATAAACAATGGCATAGATATGGCCCTCCAGGACCGGAGTTTGACGCCAGTGCCCTTGTCCTTAACATTGGAGGGTCCTTTGCAAAGGTTGTGAAGCTTTTCCACTCCTTTCTTCCAGTGTACTTCCAAATATTTGGGACTGTGTGGGCTGGCACTAGTCAGTGTAAAGATCTGGGGGCAATTTCCAGTTAGCACACACCACCAACAGAACAGACCAGAGAGAGAAAGCTAATCGCAAGAGAGGCGATTGCTGTCAGCAACACAAGACTGAGCAAAGACAGTGCATGAATTGAGTAAAGGTAGACACAGCAAATAACTACAATCTGAACGCCAAGGAAAATAACAAATGAACTAACTAAACGCGGTCACCGCACGTTATGCGCAACAGTGACAAACCATACCAACCCTGACTAACAAATGAACACGGAGAACAAAAGACAAACAGATAGCGGGAACACTTGCTAATCGGTTGCCTAACACCAGACAACAGAAAGCGTTTGTTCCAGACAAAACAGACTGAAGGAGTAACCAATAGCAACCACTTCTAAGGTTATACTCCAAGACACAGAAAAGAGGGGAACGCTTGCTAATCAGTTGCCTAACACCAGACAATAGCAAATGTTCGTTCCAGACAAGACAGACTGAAGGAGTAACCAATAGCAACCGCTGCCAAGGATATACTCCAAGACTCAGACAAGGGAGATCCACCGCCTCTAACGCTAGGGCGAATGCGATCAAGGAACAGGACTGAACGATTCACTATCAGCCACCGTTGGAGATAGTACAATCGCAAGGCCAAGACAAGACAAGAATAGGCAGTACAAATTATACACAAACCTGACTGCACTAATAGGAGTGCAAAGTGCACTCCCCAAGCATTAACTACACTAGATTATTCGCAACAAGATACAAAGATGCTGAGGCTCTAAGGTTAGTCTCACTAGACAAAAACTATGACGAGCAAGGAATTCTGGGAGGAAGTGACATTTATACTGCAAAGCTTCAAAGTAAGCAGACAAGCAGATTGCAAGATAAGGAGATGCAAATCAGTCAGCCTTGCAAACTGACAAAAATGCCTCTTTTCCCTGGACTGAACTATGCAACCTGCATAAGAAACCAACAAAATGTCCAGGGAATCAAGGCCAGCAGAGCGGATTCTGACAGTCAGGAGGAGGAAGCCCTGCATTTAAGTGTAGCCATCCTACCAACATGGCTATTCAGTACCTGTACAAAGTATAGTTTGCTGTGTTTGCAATTTTCCCTCCTACATCTAGGAGACAAATTAATCTCACCAGTAGGAGAGAAGCTTTTATACTGTGGAGATTTTGTAGCCAATAAGAGAAAGTCTTAAGCAGGCCATACACTGGCTCGATTCACGGCCGTTTCGACAGCAGATCCGATCCTGGGATCGAATCTGCTGCCAATCGCTTGCGCTAAACGCACCCGCCGATCCGATTCCCTCCCGAAATCGGATCGGTCCGTCGATCGCGCCGTGCGGGAAATTACCCTCGATCGCCCGGCGGTAGGAGCGCGTCGCTTGCGGCGTACGATTCGGGCCCGATCCGAGCATGTATACATTACCTGGAGCTGGCTCCGGGGTCCTCTTCTCCTCGCTGCACCGCATTTCCGCATGTCCCAGTGTACGCTTATACTTCCTGTGTCACTCCAGTGACCAGGAAGTTGAAATAGAGGGCGCTCTATTTGAACTTCCTGGTCACGGAGTAACACAGGAAGCGCCGGGATGGAGCAAGAACAGCGGTGCGGTGCAGTGCGGAGAAGACGCCCGGGAGCCAGCCTCAGGTAATGTATACGGGGGGGGGGGGACAGGCGGCAGGAGCAGCTGAACAGATTGTGATCGGTTTCAGGCTGAAATCGATTCACAATCTGTTTGCAGTAAAGGCAGCCATACGATCCCTATCTGATCAGATTCGATCAGATAGGGATCTGTCAGCTGGTCGATCTAATGGCACATCGACCAGTGTATGGCCACCTTTAGTCTTAACTCTGAGAGGAAGGAAGGGGCTATAAAGTTCTGGAAAGAGAAAGGAAAAAAGCCTGATTGAGATCTGAAGAGCTGGGCTGCCTGTGAGATTAAATCTTTTCTCTAAAGTGACTGCATCCTTTCTGAACAGGAGTGTTTACAGACCACTATACATGTGACTTTCTTCCTGCCTCATCTGAAGGAACTGTAAGCAACCTGTGTTATTACTACAGTAATCAGCTGATAGTGAATCCAGTTTATTGGTATGTCTTATCATCTGCTTGCATTGCAGCCCCGCAGATTCACAGAGCCAGCTTTGAGTAAGTGATTCCTGTTGGATTGTGACTTTAACATGGTCAGGCCTCCCAGGGTCTTATGCAACACAGTTCTAGTAAGGACTAGAGACAGAAACTGGCATATTGATCTAACAATCTGCTCTGAGGTGTCTAGGCCCATCAGAAGAGGATCATTCAGATACATCTAATAATCCAGCTTCCTGCTGCTGCTCTCCTGAGTGAAGCACCTTGTGTATTAAAATAGTATTTTATATATGAGCTCCATCTGCCGGCCTACTACTTAGATTTAGGAGAAATTAGCTTAAATGTTTATCTGAGTTTGATTATAGAAATCTGTTTATACATTTGTTAAAGTGCACTTGGGAGCTATGCTATTCTGTTCCTTTAGATTGTAAGCTCAGAAGCTCTCCCTTTTGATTGTTGTAAAATGCTGTATGGTGTACTGGTATGTCCCAACTTTTGAGATAAGAAGGAGGGACACTTCAAGACACACCACTGTCACACTGTTAATTCATACCCACCACACCCACAAATCACTGATAGCAGAAATAATTCAGAAGCAAAAGACGCAGTTTTATATTTCAGACCACACTGGTCCACTCTATCAATCATAATTCGTTCTCCTTCATTTTGAAATTGTATTATTATTTATTGTATTTAAAAAGCGCCAACATATTACGCAGCGCTGCACAATAGATAAATGGGTTAACAATCAAGGTGGGACATACAGGAAACTCACAACAAAACAAGATCATGCAAATGATTTAATAATAATACAGTGTAATAGGTCAAAATAGAGACTGTTCTAGTCCACAAGAGGGGTGACTGACAGTAAGATTGCATAATCAAGCTGGAAACACTAGGGGGAAAATAATATATTGATTGAAATGATAGAAATAACATGTGGAGTCTATAAAACACATTCTTCATTAGAAAAGTACATGTATTTACATTGATCTGTACATGTCTCCTGAAAGAGAGAAAAACTAGGAAGAAAGAGGGACAAAGGGGTTCCCAAAGGGGGTCTGTCCCCCTGAAAAAGGGACAATTGGGGAGCTATGGCTGTTGATCACCATACCATACCATTGTCATTGTAACTTACATTGTATACCACGGTAGCAGGAAAAAAGGGCGCATGCGGCAAGTGGACTAATTGGGCGCCGCCACAGGCATCAATACAAAATATCAGTGTTTGGGCACCGGAGTGGAATTTTAAGCGCCCACTATATATCAGGCATCTCGGGTGACCAAATGCCGCTATTCTGGGGCACCCGATATTTTATGTTTTTTTCTATGCAGTGCAGTGCGATCATCATATCGCACCCCGGCTAGTGGTGGTGATGGAGGGGTTGCGGCATTAGTTAGGTAGTTTGTGCGGCTGTGCGGGGGTTGTTAGTTTTAGGCATTAGGTAGGTAGTGTATGCGGGGGGGGGGGGGAGGGGAATTAGTTGTAGGCATTAGGCACGTTGTGTGTGCAGGTGGGGCGGGGGTTAGTTTTAGGCATTAGCCAGCTAGTGTGTGGGGGGAGGTTAGTTTTAGGTAGGTAGTTTGTGCAGGTGAGGTGGGTGTTAGTTTTAGGCATTAGGTAAGCAGTGTATGCAGAGTAGAGATGGCCCGAACCTCCGATTTTCAGTTCGCGAACCGCGAACGCGAACTTCCGCAAAAGTTCACGAACATGCGAACTTCCGTGAACCGCAATAGACTTCAATGGGGAGGCGAACTTTGAAAACTAGAATCATTTATGCTGGCCAGAAAAGTGATGGAAAAGATGTTTCAATGGGTCTAACCCCTGGAGGAGGGCATGGCGGAGTGGGATACACGCCAAAACTCCTCGGGAAGAATCAGGATTTGACACACAGCAGGGTTTTAAGGGCAGAAATCACATTTTATTGCTAAATTGGAGGCCTAAAGTGCTTTAAAACATCTTGCATGTGTATACATCAATCAGGGAGTGTAAGCGTACTGCTTCACACTGACACACCAAACTCACTGTGTAAAGCGCCGCAAACAGCTATTTGTGTAGTGACGGACCGGCCGTGCTGGACTGGTGCACACCATGGCCAGAGTGCAGGCGATGGCGGTTTTCAAACCCATATGGTCGCCAGGCTGTGGTAGCTGAATGACAGAACAACAGTGACTGAGTGTCCAGCTGATCGATTTTGGTCTGTCCAAAATGAAGCAACGACCTTATTATCTATCTTCTTGGGTCAGGTGTGCCCCCCCAACCCCAACACACTCATATAGCCGGCGGTCATTGCTTCATTGTGATACGCAAGCCCCTTCACCACGGCAAGGTAACAGTGCAGTCAGAAAAATTAGGCAGGCATGTACACGTACCAGAAACATTATCAATGGCCTTAAAAATTCAGGAATCCGCCTGGAGTCCTGGTGGAGCCTGTTGGTGGTGGCAGTCAGGCAGAGATGCTGTGTGGGGACCGACTTAGTCTTGGGGCAGGCAGCCAGTCACACGGCGTGCAGGCTGAGATGCTGTGTGGGTACTGACTTAGTCTTCGGGCGGGCAGTAACCCTCCGGGATCATTCATTTTGATAAAGGTGAGGTACTGAACACTTTTATGACCTAGGCGACTTCTCTTCTCAGTGACAATGCCTCCAGCTGCGCTGAAGGTCCTTTCTGCCAGGACACTTGAGGGAGGGCAAGACAGGAGTTGGATGGCAAATTGGGACAGCTCTGGCCACAGGTGAAGCCTGCCCACCCAGTAGTCCAAGTGTTCATCGCTGCTCGCAGTGTCCACATCCACACTTAAGGCCAGGTAGTCGGCTACCTGCCGGTCGAGGCGTTGGTGGAGGGTGGATCCGGAAGCGCTAAGGCGAGGCGTTGGACTAAAGAATGTCCGCATGTCCAACATCACCATGAGATCGCTAGTGCGTCCTGTACTTGCCTGCATGGACATGGGAGAAGGTTTACTGGCAGTGGTACCTTTATTCCGTTGTGCTGTGACATCACCCTTAAACGCACTATAAAGCATACAGTGGCTTGCAAAAGTATTCAGCCCCCTTGAAGTTTTCCACATTTTGTCACATTACTACCACAAACATGAATCAATTTTATTGGAATTTCACGTGAAAGACCAATACAAAGTGGTGTACACATGAGAAGTGGAACAAAAATCATACATGATTCCAAACATTTTTACAAATCAATAACTGTAAAGTGGAGTATGCGTATTTATTCAACCCCCTTTGGTCTGAGTGCAGTCAGTTGCCCATAAACATTGCATGATGAGTGCTAATGACTAAATAGAGTGCATCTATGTGTAATCTAATGTCAGTACAAATACAGCTGCTCTGTGACGGCCTCAGAGGTTGTCTAAGAGAATATTGGGAGCAACAACACCATGAAGTCCAAAGAACACACCAGACAGGTCAGGGATAAAGTTATTGAGAAATTTAAAGCAGGCTTAGGCTTCAAAAAGATTTCCAAAGCCTTGAACATCCCAGGGAGCATTGTTCAAGCGATCATTCAGAAATGGAAGGAGTATGGCACAACTGTAAACCTACCAAGACAAGGCCGTCCACCTAAACTCACAGGCTGAACAAGGAGAGCACTAATCAGAAATGCAGTCAAGAGGCTTATGGAAGAGTGACAAGAAGAAAGGCATTGTTAACAGAAAGCATAAGATGTCCAGTTTGCAGTTTGCCACAAGCCACGTGGGGGACACAGCAAACATGTGGAAGAAGGTGCTCTGGTCGGATGAGACCAAAATGGAACTTTTTGGCCAAAATGCTATGTGTGGCAGAAAACTAACACTGCACATCACTCAGAACACACCATCCCAACTGTCAAATATGGTGGTGGCATCATCATGCTCTGGGGTTGCTTCTCTTCAGCAGGGACAGGGAAGCTGGTCAAAGTTGATAGGAAGATGGATGGAGCCAAATACAGGGCAATCTTGGAAGAAAACCTCTTGGAGTCTGCAAAAGACTTCAGACTGGAGGTTCACCTTCCAGCAGGACAACAACTCTAAACATAAAGCCAGGGCAACAATTAAATGGTTTAAAACAAAACATATCCATGTGTTAGAATGGCCCAGTCAAAGTCCAGATCTAAATCCAATCGAGAATCTGTGGCAAGATCTGAAAACTGCTGTTCACAAACGCTGTCCATCTAATCTGACTGAGCTGGAGCTGTTTTGCAAAGAAGAATGGGCAAGGATTTCAGTCTCTAGATGTGCAAAGCTGGTAGAGACATCCCCTAAAAGACTGGCAGCTGTAATTGCAGCAAAAGGTGGTTCTACAAAGTATTGACTCAGGGGACTGAATAATTACGCACACCCCACTTTGCAGTTATTGATTTGTAAAAAATGTTTGGAATAATGTATGATTTTCTTTCCACTTCTCACGTGTACACCACTTTGTATTGGTCTTTCACGTGGAATTCCGGTTAAATTGAATCATGTTTGTGGCAGTAATGTGACAAAATGTGGAAAACTTCAATGGGGCCGAATACTTTTGCAAGCCACTGTAGTTGCCAGCTTGTTCTGCATGTGTAGCATCCTTTCTGCCTTCAGGTGAGATGATAACATGTCCGCCACTTTGTGGCTTTACCGAGGGTCTAGTAGCATGGCCACCCAGTACAGCTCATTCCCCTTGAGTTTTTTTATACGGGGTCCCTCAACAGGCTGGACAGCATGAAAGACGCCATCTGCACAAAGTTGGATCCAGATGTACTATCCAACACCTCTTGCTCTTCCTCAGTGATGTCAGGTAAGTTCTCCTCCTCCCCCCAGCCACGAACAATACCACGGGAGCGTTGAGCAGCACAAGCCCCCTGCAACGCCTGCTGCAGTTGTTCTTCTGCTGCCTCCTCCTCCTCTTCAAAAAAACACCTTCCTCATCATCTGACTCCTCTTCCTAATCCCCACACGACTCTTCCTCCTCCTCCTCCCCCCTCTGTGCTGCTGCAGGTGTTGAGGAAACATCTGGTTCTGATGAGAATTGATTCCACAACTCTTCCTCCTGTAACTGTTCCTGTTCACGCTCATCCACAGCTTGATCCACCACTCTACGCATGCACGCTCCAGGAAGAAGGCATACGCGATCAAGTCGATGATGGGGCCTTCACTGCGACTCACCATGTTTGTCACCTCTTCAAACAGCCGCATGAGCCTTCAGGCATTTCGCATGAGTGTCCAGTTCTTCGGCCAGAACATCCCCATCTCCCCAAAGCATGTCCTTCTACTGTATTTGTAGAGATACTGAGTGACGGCTTTCTCCTGTTGTAGCAGGCAGTTGAACATCAGGATGGTCGAATTCCAGTGAGTTGGGCTATCGCAAATCAAGCGCCTCACTGGCAAGTTGTTTCTCCGCTGAATATCGGCCAAGCATGCCATGGCCGTGTAAGACCGCCTGAAATGCCCACACAACTTCCTGGCCTGCTTCAGGACGTCCTGTAAGCCTGGGTATTTACACACAAATCTCTGGATTACGAGATTGAGCACATGTGCCATGCAGGGTACATGTGTCAACTTTCCCAAATTCAAAACCAAAATAAGATTGCTGCCGTTGTCACACACCACGTTGCCGATCTCCAGTTGGTGCGAGGTCAGCCACTGATCCACCTGTTTGTTCAGAGCAGGTGGATTCTAATTGTATTCAAATTATCAAATTCACATCAAAAACCCCAAATACCAACTCCCTCCCCCCTAAAAACATAGCCAATTAAAAATTGGAGCGCTCCTCACATCCATACTGACACGCATACACAGGAAAAAATTATCTGGCCAGAGTATTGAGTGGTGGGATATGCAAGGGTTATTAGATCTCAGAAGGTTCTCACTATACCGCTTTTCCTTTAAATAATATTAGGGGCCTCTCTCCCATTTACAAAGTAAGGTATACAGCAGCTTTCCAGTACGGATCAGTGAATAATGGCGCACAGCACCTATGCATAAAAATGGCGCCGCATTAAAAAGATACCCTTATCGCTATTTATCGGTAGCACTGCATAATAATGGCGCACAGGGGAAAAAAAAAAACGGCACACACTAACGTTATTTATCAATAGTGCTGTTCATTTGCCAAACAGAAGACGTTATTGCCCACAGTAACGTTATTTATCAATAGTGCCCTACATAAGCCAAACTGCAGACGTTATTTAACTGCAAGAGGGTGAATGGATTTAATGTAACACTGTCAAGTGGCTGCTGACCACTGGCTGCTGGGGTGGATGTTATAGCTTGCGTGGAGCGTTGGCTGTTGCTGTTGTTGGGAGTGCTGCTCACAGCGGAGGTCTCTGAGGAACTCATGGTGAGCTCATATAGTGGTTGACGTTGAGTGGAGTATTACTGATCCCAGCAATATACACACTGACTGGCAGAGTACGCAATGCTATATAGTGGTTGACGGTGAGTGAAGTACTACAGATCCTAGCAATATACACAGTGACTGGCAGTACAATGGTATGGGTGGGTGAGCAGAGTACTACAGATCCCAGCAATGCTATATAGTAATGGGGTGACTGAGTGAGCGGCAGTGTACTACTGTTCCCAACAGACACAGAGTGGCAGTAAACACAATGCTATATAGTGTGGCTGAGCGAGCGGTGTACTACTGTTCCCAGCAGACACAGAGTGGCAGTAAACACAATGCTATATAGTGTGGCTGAGCAAGGTACACAGAGTGGCAGTAAACACAATGCTATATCGTGTGGCTGAGCGAGCGGTGTACTACTGTTCCCAGCAGACACAGAGTGGCAGTAAACACAATGCTATATAGTGTGGCTGAGCAAGGTACACAGAGTGGCAGTAAACACAATGCTATATAGTGTGGCTGAGCGAGCGGTGTAGTACTGTTCCCAGCAGACACAGAGTGGCAGTAAACACAATGCTATATAGTGTGGCTGAGCGAGCGGTGTAGTACTGTTCCCAGCAGACACAGAGTGGCAGTAAACACAATGCTATATAGTGTGGCTGAGCGAGGTACACAGAGTGGCAGTAAACACAATGCTATATAGTGTGGCTGAGCGAGCGGTGTACTACTATTCCCAGCAGACACAAAGTGGCAGTAAACACAATGCTATATAGTGTGGCTGAGCGAGGTACACAGAGTGGCAGTAAACACAATGCTATATAGTGTGGCTGAGCGAGCGGTGTACTACTATTCCCAGCAGACACAGAGTGGCAGTAAACAGAATGCTATATAGTGTGGCTGAGCGAGGTACACAGAGTGGCAGTAAACAGAATGCTATATAGTGTGGCTGAGCGAGCGGTGTACTACTATTCCCAGCAGACACAGAGTGGCAGTAAACAGAATGCTATATAGTGTGGCTGAGCGAGGTACACAGAGTGGCAGTAAACAGAATGCTATATAGTGTGGCTGAGCGAGCGGTGTACTACTATTCCCAGCAGACACAGAGTGGCAGTAAACAGAATGCTATATAGTGTGGCTGAGCGAGGTACACAGAGTGGCAGTAAACACAATGCTATATAGTGTGGCTGAGCGAGCGGTGTACTACTATTCCCAGCAGACACAAAGTGGCAGTAAACACAATGCTATATAGTGTGGCTGAGCGAGGTACACAGAGTGGCAGTAAACACAATGCTATATAGTGTGGCTGAGCGAGCGGTGTACTACTATTCCCAGCAGCAACACAATGACTGGGGGGACCCTGGCTAGCGTGGCTGGAGCGCGAACTACCCTGCCTGCCTACCCAAAGCTAAACCCACAGACAAATGGCGGAGATATGACGTGGTTCGGGTATTTATTTACCCGAACCACGTGACAGTTCGGCCAATCAGAGCGCGTTCGGGTCCGAACCACGTGACCCGTTCGGCCAATCACAGCGCTAGCCGAACGTTCGGGGACCGTTCGGCCATGCGCTCTTAGTTCGGCCATGTGGCCGAACGGTTTGGCCGAACACCATCCGGTGTTCGGCCGAACTCGAACATCACCCGAACAGGGTGATGTTCTGCAGAACCCGAACAGTGGCGAACACTGTTCGCCCAACACTAGGCACCACCAGGGGGGTAGTTAGTGTTAGGCATCACCAGGGGGGTGGTTAGGATTAGGCACCACCAGGGGGGTCTTAGGGTTAGGCACCACCAGGGGGGTCTTAGGGTTAGGCACCACCAGGGGGTGGTTAGGGTTAGGCACCACCAGGGGGGTTTAGGGGTTAGAGATAGGTACAGAGAGGGTTCTGTGTGTTAATGCTAAATAACGATAAGGATTTAACGCTAAATAACAATAAGGCTTTAATGTTAAATAGCGATAAGCAGCAAACGGATTAGCGGCTACACCGTGCGCCATTATTCTCAGGCGCCATTTTCAGATGGATCCTTCCAGTAAGAGTCCATATTGATATATACAGCACCTTGCAAAGTCCTTTACCACGTCTATTCTTCCGCTATCATTCACATAGAGGATTGAGATACACTGCAATTTGCACAGTAAGCGTGCTGCTGGAAGCTGTCTCTGCGCTCTCCGCCATCGGCTGTGTTACCACGCCTGCATACGTGTTACGCCCACTAGATCACGTGGGCTTCCTCAGTGCTTCTGCTGTGGATCAATGAAAGGGAGCGTTTCTGTCAGCCCTTTATCATCGTGATTGTCATCCCACTAGCAGATAGGCCTACCCACAGGGGCGGGACAGAGATCGTTGAGCTACAAATTCATTGAGTATGAGATACAACAGGCTAAATTCAAGTTTATACTTTTTCCTTGTAGATAAATCAAATTAAATGGTCTTTTTCCTCCTTTCAGGAGTCCTTTTACAGTTCCAGTTGCAAACTGTTTACATATTATTTTCTCTGCATATTTCAAGTATATACAATTCCTTTTACTTGCGATATTCATTTTTCTTATCAATTATACTCATTGACCATTACACTATTGAACATCCCATTAACATACAATCTAGATTTTGAGTCGGCTGCATTCATGCATATAATTCCTTGCAAATCCACATTTAACCACTCACTCATATCTTAACCCATATTTTTTGATATTCTAATGGCTCAGAAAAGTTGAATGAATGCCTGTAGACAGAGTTTATGCAATAAATTGAAAAAAATCACAAAAATCGCATAACTTGCAATAATTGCAAAAGTTGCAAAATCGCCATATAGATGCAATATTATGCCAATGGTACAACCGCTAAGATCTGTAATGTGGCCCAAAGGATAACTGTCGGCAAGACCGACTCATTTCATTCAAAATCAAAAATCGAAATTGATAATTGAAAATTAATTAAATGAATTTTAATCCGGCCAAAAAACAGCTAAGTTTAGATCCGTGTTTAGACCTCCCGGGTACAGCGTTCCCAGAGTATAAATCCATCTACTTTCCACTTGATATAATATCTTGTCATAGTCCCCACCTCTTAGACTTTGCTTGGGTTTAATAATACCCTTAAATCTCATCACACTAGGATCACTGTTGTGAAAAATCACAAAATGGGTACCCACTGGACTGTCTTCTTCCGCATCCTTAATATTCGCTACATGTTCCCATATTCGTTTTTTAAAGAGAATCTGTATTGTTAAAATCGCTCAAAAGTAAACATACCAGTGCGTTAGGGGACATCTCCTATTACCCTCTGTCACAATTTCGCCGCTCCTCGCCGCATTAAAAGTGGTTAAAAACAGTTTTAAAAAGTTTGTTTGTAAACAAACAAAATGGCCACCAAAACAGGAAGTAGGTTGATGTACAGTATGTCCACACATAGAAAAATACATCCATACACAAGCAGGCTGTATACAGCATTCCTTTTGAATCTCAAGAGATCATTTGTGTGTTTCTTTCCCCCATGCACTGAAGTTTCAGGTTGCTCTTTTCTTCCTGCAAACAGCTTTGCCCTTGTTTGTAATTCCTCAGTATGTGAAAGCCCAGCCAGCTCAGAGGACGATTTATCCAGCTTGTAAAAGATAAGAGAGAAGCTGCTCTAATCTAAATAACACACAGGCAGTGTGCAGAGAGGGGCCTGGAAGGGTGAGTTCATAGCAGAACCACAACACTGAAGAACTTGGCAGCCTTCCAGACACAGGCCGACAAGTCTGACAGGGGAAAGATACATTGATTTATTACAGAGACTGTGATAGCAGAAAGTGCTGCAGTAAGCCAGAACACATTAGAATAGCTTTTGGAACTTGGAGGATGATAAAAAACAGGATGCACTTTTTGTTACGGAGTCTTTTTAAGTAATCTGCCGGTCTTGCCAACATACTTTAAGCCACATGGGCAGGAAATCATGTAAACCACCCCTACTGTATTGCAATTAGTAAGTGTTCTGATATCATACTGTCTGTCACCTTTGGCATTGTTAAATATTTTGGTTTTATCCACCAACTTACAGTAGATACACTTACCGCATGGATACATTCCAACTGGGCGTGGGGCCAAAAAGCCCCTACCTTCTAACCCCATACTCTGTGTTTTTAGAATAGATTTCTGTTTTAATCAATGAATCCTTCAAATTTGGTGCTCTCCTTGCTGTCATTGCTGGGTAGGGGTCTACAATTTTCGACAGAATTGGATCTCTTCCCATAATATACCAATGTTTGTTCAACACTTCTTTTACTTGGGGCCAATGTGAGCCATATTTTGTTATTAATCTGACCTTACCATCATTATCCCTTTTTTTCTTTTTTGTTAGAGAACTCTGTCGATCCAAACTCATGGCTCTATTTGTTGCTTTTTCCAAAACTTCCTCTGGATATCCCCTTTTCCTGAATCGATTGGTCATTTTTCCTACCTCTTCCTGGAATTCTTTTTCTACTGAACAATTTCGTCTTACTCTCACCAACTGCCCATAGGGAATCCCCCACTTTTGGGCTGCAGGGTGGAAACTGTCTCCATGCACGTAAGTATTTCCAGCTGTCTCCTTTCTATAAACACACGTTTCTAATTTCCCTTGTTCTTTTTTAATCTTCAAATCTAAGAAAGTTATACTCTCTTTATCTATTGTATATGTAATTTTCAAATTACGTGTGTTGTCATTCAATTCCATCAGAAATGTCAATAGAGACTCCTCAGTCCCTCTCCAGACAAGAAGGACGTCATCCACATACCTCAGCCAGAGGGCCGCATGCGCACCGAATTCAGGCCTTCCATACACGTCCTGGCGTTCCCATACGCCCAAATGTAGACATGCATACGCTGGTGCGCATGCGACCCCCATTGACGTCCCCCTTGCCTGTCTGTACATCACACCATCTTCCATAAAACAATTATGAGTTAGTACCAATTCCAATAAGTCCATTATTACTTGGTTCCTACCATTTGAGGTTCCAATTTCTTGTCTTAGATATCCTGCTACTGCATCCATCCCTACTTCATGAGGGATGGATGTATATAGAGATTCAATGTCAATGCCTACTAGATAATCCGTTTCATACACTTCAAATTCCTCTAACATTAACAGAAGATCCCGAGTATCTTTTATAAACGACGGTAATCGCTCCACGATTCCTTTTAAATTTTCATCTATAAAGGTCCCAACTTTCCCCAGTGGGTCCTCAACAGCAGACACTATGGGGCGCCCTGGTGGAGTTGTACAATTTTTGTGTATTTTTGGTATTAAATAGAAACATGGTATTCTATAAGTCTTGGTCTTCATAAAACCATATTCACTGTTATTAGTTCATTCGCCAACGCTTCATCCAAAATCATGTCTCTTTTCTTAATTATTTCTGGAAAAGGATTATCTCTCAGCTTGACATATGTATGATCATGTTCTAATTGTCTCTTCATTTCAAGAAAGTATGGCTCTTTGCTCCACAGGACAATGTTACCACCCTTGTCGCTACCTCTAATGACAACGTTATTCTTACCTTTGAGTTCTTCCAACGCTTTTCTTTCCTCTTCAGTTAGGTTGTCCCTCTTTTTTCCCCACTTAATCTTTTCTAGGTCTCTTGTTACTAACTCAGAAAAAAATCTGAACATTTTTATCAGACGAAATAGATGGCAAAAATTTTGTTTTTTTCCTAAGATTAGCGGGTATGATTGACTCCATACTGGCTATATTTTCACACACCCCTTCCTCAAATAGCACTTCTAGGTCCCTATTCCCTAAGGGTTTCTCTCTCTTTAAGAGATGTAATCTTTATTTCATTACCATCATCCTGCTCAGATTCAGTGGCCACCAGGCTCTGTTTCGAAAACATTTTCTTCAAAAGAACCTTTCGTAAAAACATTTGAATATCACGGTATGTATCAAAGGCGTCTCCTCCACAAACTGGGAAGAACGACAAGCCCTTGTTCAACACTGAGACAAATATTGTTTTCATCCTCCCCTGGGCCCTCTTTATCCCATTCTAATTCCTTTTGCCTTTTCTGGGGGGCTGTACTCTCTTTTTTAGAATTGGCTGTCTCTCCTTTTTCCCCTTCCCTCTCTTTTTCTGTTTCTGATGGGGTTTCCTCCTTTTGGTCCTGCCTCTCTGTTCCTTTTCTTTCCTTGTCTGTGCTTTGTTCTTCCTCTTCTATTTCCTCCTCTTCCTCTAAAAAAATGTCTAAGATGGCGTGACACCGTCGTACCTGGCTAGCAGCATAGGCCCTGGGGAGCTGGGGCTGTCTAGCTGGAGAGGAGATCGCAGCACCAGTAGATTTGCGCTGCCACTCAGCCAAGGAGGAGAAGGAGGAGGACGACAGCGAAGAGGATGTAGCAGGAGGAGTAGGAGGAGAAGGAGAGGAGGTGGCAGCAGGCCTGCAAGCTGTGGAGGTGTCACAAGTTGGTCCGCTGCACAGCCACGTACTCCCTGCTTGCCATCGGTCACCAGGTTGACCCAATGGGCTGTGTAAGTAATGTACCTGCCCTGACCGTGCTTGGCAGACCAGGCATCCGTGGTCAGATGGACCCTTGACCCAACGCTGTGTGCCAGAGATGACACCACTTGCCTTTCTACTTCCCGGTACAGTTTGGGTATCGCCTTTTTTGAGAAATAATTGCAGCCTGGTATCTTCCACTGCGATGTCCCAATGGCCACAAATTTTCGGAAGGCCTCAGAGTCCACCAGCTATATGTATAGTAACAGCTGGCGGGATAACAGTTCCTCATTTCACAAAACAATGCCTGACACGTGTTTTGTTGTTATAGATCGCGTTGGTGTTTTTATGGTCTAGATTTGGGTAAGATGAATACATATCTATATTTTATCATGGCTATTTTTCCTGATATGTGCATGGGTCTTTAATGGTATGTATATGTTTATCTATATATTTTGACAGATGTTTGTTTGTGGTGCGCCTCTGAGGAAGCGGCTTATGGCCGTGAAACATGTGTCAGGCATTGTTTTGTGAAATGAAGGTCTGATGTCATATCTACGCTTATCACCTGCTTTCTGAAGGATAATATTGAAGAATAAAAGAGAACTTTGGTTCAACAAAAAACCCTGTTTGTTTGTATACATTGGACTGTGAAGCTATTTTGCAGGGGTGGAACCACACTACTATTTTATCTTGTTAGGGATAACAGTTCCGCCAAGCCAGCTGTCAGAAGCCGGGCAAGGGGGTGACTGGCAGACATTGGCTTCTTCCGCTCAAAGATTTCCCTCACGGACACCTGGCTGCTGCTGTGGGCAGAGGAGCAGGAGCAGCTCAAGGTGAGAGGCGGAGTGGAGGAGGTTGGCTGTGATTGTGAAGGTGCAAGGGAGAAAGCGGCTGAAGAAGATGATGCACCTGAAGGAGGAAGAGGAGAAGGAGGGTGGCTTTGCTTTTGTGTGCTGCTTTTGCTCAGGTGCTCTTCCCATTGCAGTTTTTGCCTTTTCTGCATGTGCCTTCGTAAGGCAGTTGTCCCTATGTGGGTGTTTGCCTTCCCACGTGACCTTTCCACGGCTCAATTTTTGGTAGCAGAGAGTTCAGATGGCATTGCTCTGATCTTTGGCATACACACTAAAAAATGTCCACACCGCTTTGCCACCCAGGGGTGTGGGCACTATGGTGGCGTCAGGAGCTGACGTTGAAGGGCATGTTGGCTGGCTGTCCATAGGTGGCGATACATGGCCCCGGACACGGCCACCAGCTGTTTCTGATTACGAGCTCCTCCTGCTTCTTTCAGCAACTCGTCTCCTCCTACTCCTCTCTGACTCCCCCTCTGAACTGTCCCCCTGTTCATCTCTTCTATTGGGAACCCACGTTGCATCCGTATCATCATAATCATCCTCCCCAGCTTTGCTTGTATCAAACACCTCCACAACTGCACCAACAACAGGTACTTCATCATCCTCCTCCTCACAAGTTACGTCCATAGTGTCGCCTAACTCAGACATATGAGGTGGTGTAACTTGCTTAGCGCCTTCATCTTGTAACAATAATGGCTGTGAATCAGTGATTTACCCACCAAATAACTCCTGCGAAGCGTCAAATGTAGCGGATGTGGTACTTGGAGTAGCGCTGGAGTAGCGCTGGTGGTTGTCACACACACACACACACACACAGGTACCGTGAACAGCTGCAATGACTGGTGGTATTAACAATGCGTGTGCTCACATAGGTAGGTAGGTAGGTAAGTGCACTGAACAGTGAACAGGTGCAGTGATTGGGATTACAAATGTGCAGCTGTCACACACACACACACACACACACACACACACACACACACACACACACACACACACACACACACAGGTATCGTGAACAGCTGCAATGACTGGTGGTATTAACAATGCGTGTGCTCACGTAGGTAGGTAGGTAGGTGCACTGAACAGTGAACAGGTGCAGTGATTGGTATTACAAATGTGCAGCTGTCACACACACACACACAGGTACCGTGAACAGCTGCAATGACTGGTGGTATTAACAATGCGTGCGCTCACGTAGGTAGGTGCACTGAACAGTGAACAGGTGCAGTAATTGGGATTACAAATGTGCAGCTGCCTGTCACACACACAGGTAGTCACTGAATGTGCTGGGCAGGGCCGGCCTTAGGTTTCACAGCGCCCTGAGCATAACCAGATTTTGGCGCCCCCCCCCCCCCCCCCAATTCATCCTCTTTGCGTGTGAGCGCACCACTACATACACTAATGGGGGGGGGGTGGAATCTGCTGCCTAAATACACTAAAAGGGGATCTGCGACTGCAAGACCAGTAGCCTATATACACTAAAGGGGGAATCTGCCTACATCTACAAGACTAGTAGCCTATATACACTAAGGGGGGGGGGGGGGATCTACCATAGATAGGTGCCCCCAGTATAGGTTAGATAGGTAGCTGCCCCCAGTATAGATTAGATAGGTAGCTGCCCCCAGTATAGGTTAGATAGGTAGCTGCCCCCAGTATAGATTAGATAGGCAGCTTCCCCCAGTATAGATTAGATGGGTTGCTGCCCCCAGTATAGATTAGATGGGTTGCTGCCCCCAGTATAGGTTAGATAGGTTGCTGCCCCCAGTATAGATTAGATAGGTAGCTGCCCCCAGTATAGATTAGATAGGTTGCTGCCCCCAGTATAGATTAGATAGGTAGCTGCCCCCAGTATAGATTAGATAGGTTGCTGCCCCCAGTATAGATTAGATAGGTTGCTGCCCCCAGTATAGATTAGATAGGCAGCTGCCCCCCAGTATAGGTTAGATAGGTAGCTGCCCCCAGTATAGATTAGATAGGTAGCTTCCCCCAGTATAGATTAGATAGGTAGCTGCCCCCAGTATAGGTTAGATAGGTAGCTGCCCCCAGTATAGCTTAGATAGGTTGCTGCCCCCAGTATAGATTAGATAGGTAGCTGCCCCCAGTATAGGTTAGATAGGTAGCTGCCCCCAGTATAGATTAGATAGGTTGCTGCCCCCAGTATAGATTAGATAGGTAGCTGCCCCCAGTATAGGTTAGATAGGTTGCTGCCCCCAGTATAGATTAGATAGGTTGCTGCCCCCAGTATAGATTAGATAGGGAGCTGCCCCCAGTATAGATTAGATAGGTAGCTGTCCCCCCAGTATAGGTTAGATAGGTAGCTGCCCCCAGTATAGGTTAGATAGGTAGCTGCCCCCAGTATAGATTAGATAGGTTGCTGCCTCCAGTATAGATTAGATAGATAGCTGCCCCCAGTATAGGTTAGATAGGTAGCTGCCCCCAGTATAGATTAGATAGGTTTCTACCCCCAGTATAGATTAGATAGGGAGCTGCCCCCAGTATAGATTAGATAGGTAGCTGCCCCCCCCAGTATAGGTTAGATAGGTAGGTGCCCCCAGTATAGGTTAGTTAGGTAGCTGCCCCCCAGTATAGGTTAGATAGGTAGCTGCCCCGAGTATAGGTTAGATTAGATAGGTGCCCCCCAGTATAGGTTAGATAGGTAGGTCCCCCCAGTATTGGCAAGATAAGTAGCCTATATACACTAAGGGGGGGGGGGATCTACCATAGGTAGGTGCCACCAGTATAGGTTAGATAGGTAGCTGCCCCCAGTATAGATTAGATAGGTAGCTGCCCCTAGTATAGATTAGATAGGTAGCTGCCCCTAGTATAGATTAGATAGGTAGCTGCCCCTAGTATAGATTAGATAGGTAGCTGCCCCCAGTATAGGTTAGATAGGTAGCTTCCCCCAGTATAGATTAGATGGGCAGCTTCCCCCAGTATAGATTAGATGGGTTGCTGCCCCCAGTATAGATTAAATGGGTTGCTGCCCCCAGTATAGATTAGATAGGTTGCTGCCCCCAGTATAGATTAGATAGGTAGCTGCCCCCAGTATAGATTAGATAGGTAGCTGCCCCCAGTATAGGTTAGATAGGTTGCTGCCCCCAGTATAGATTAGATAGGTAGCTTCCCCCAGTATAGTTTAGATAGGTAGCTGCCCCCAGTATAGATTAGATAGGTTGCTGCCCCCAGTATAGATTAGATAGGTAGCTGCCCCCAGTATAGATTAGATAGGTTGCTGCCCCCAGTATAGATTAGATAGGTTGCTGCTCCCAGTATAGATTAGATAGGCAGCTGCCCCCCAGTATAGGTTAGATAGGTAGCTGCCCCCAGTATAGATTAGATAGGTAGCTTCCCCCAGTATAGATTAGATAGGTAGCTGCCCCCAGTATAGGTTAGATAGGTAGCTGCCCCCAGTATAGCTTAGATAGGTTGCTGCCCCCAGTATAGATTAGATAGGTAGCTGCCCCCAGTATAGGTTAGATAGGTAGCTGCCCCCAGTATAGATTAGATAGGTTGCTGCCCCCAGTATAGATTAGATAGGTAGCTGCCCCCAGTAACAATAACAACAATAATATTTATATAGCGCTTTTCTCCCTGGGGACTCAAAGCGCTGTGACCCTGCATTATGCAGTCTCAAAGGCTCGGGAAAAGAGGTGAGTTTTTAGCCTTTTTTTAAAGCTGTCCAGAGAAGGAGCCTCTCGTACTGATTGTGGAAGTGAGTTCCATAGAGTAGGGGCTGCGTAGGAAAAGGCCCGAGCACCAAATGTTAAGTGTATCCTGGGAATAACCAGCTTCATCTTGTTGGCAGAGCGGAGGGTGCGTGAAGGGGCATAAAGTTCCAATAGATCCGCTATGTATTTGGGTCCCATGTGGTGTAGAGCCTTGAATGTCAGCAGGCAGATCTTAAAATTGATTCTCCATTTTACTGGCAACCAGTGAAGAGTTTGCAGTACTGGGGTGATGTGTGAGCTGCGGGGGGCATTGGCTAGGAGTCTGGCTGCAGCATTCTGTACTAGCTGTAAGGGGCGCAGAGCCTTATCTGTAGATCAGATGAACAGGGCGTTGCAGTAGTCTAGGCGGGAGGATACAAATGCGTGAACCAGGGCAGGTAGGTCTTCAGCTGGGATAAGGTGTTTGATTTTCGCTATATTTCTTAGATGGAAGAAGGAAGACTTGACGACAGCTGATACCTGCTGTCTGAGTTTTAGATTTCCATCCAGGATCACCCCAAGGTTTCGCACAGAGTCTTTATACTGTACAGTATCTCCCCCAATTGCTAGTTTGAGGTGGTGAGCGTTTTGAACTTTATCCATCATGTGTGGACCACCTACCACCAACACCTCTGTTTTGTCAGAGTTCAGCCTCAGCCAGCTGGTGTTCATCCAATTTTGTAAATCCACTAGACACGCATTTATGGATGCTGATGGGTCTTGGGTGCCAGGCTTGAAGGACAGATACAGTTGTGTGTCATCTGCATAACAATGGTATCCTAGGCCATAGTTCTGGATTATTTTGCCCAGTGGGAGCATATAGGCTGCAAAGAGTAATGGTGATAGTACAGAACCCTGTGGAACTCCATAGGCAAGTGGCACTGGATTAGAGTAGTGTGTGCCCAGACATACTTGCTGTGTCCTGCCAGATAGGAAGGTCTGAAACCATCTAAGAACAGTACCCCTTAGGCCACAGTAATTCTTCAGTCGCTGGATACGAATTTTATGATCCACAGTATCAAATGCTGCTGAAAAGTCAAGAAGAATCAGAATTGAGCAATCACCCTTGTCCCTTGCAGTAAGTAGATCATTCATTACTCGGACTAATGCTGTTTCAGTGCTGTGCCTTTTCCTGAATCCTGACTGAAAAGTATCAAAGATGTTGTTATCTGTAAGCCTGGCTTCTAGCTGGTTGGCGACTGCTTTCTCGATAACTTTTGATAGGAATGGTAAGTTCGCCACCGGTCTGTAGTTGGTTACAGAATCAGGATCTAGTGATGGTTTCTTCAGGAGGGGTTTTATGATTGCTTTCTTTAGTTCTTCTGGGAAAAGACCACTTTGCAAGGAGCACTGAGTGATTTTGTGAAGTGCTGGCCTGATCAGCTCTGGGCACTGCATTAAGGATCCAGTTGGGCCAGGATCCAGGTCGCAGGTAGTGGGGCGGAGACTTTGAATGAGAATTCCAAAATTTTCTACACTCAGAGTGTCAAAGACTTGCCATGGTGGTACGGTAGTAGGCATATGCAACGTCCAGTGGTCAATTGATGTAGTTGGTGTAATGCTGGCACGGATGGTAGACACCTTGTTTGTGAAGAAGGCAGAGAATTCTTCACACCTTTCCCTGGAGTATGTGGTTGGGGCTTTTAGGCAGGAAGGATTGCAGAGTGATTCCACTGTGTGGAAGAGTTGAGCAGCTCTGTTGTTGGCTGTAGATATTTTGTGCGAGATAAAGTCTGATTTTTTCTTGGTTATTGCTTGTTGGTATTGTCTGAGGTGTTGAACTAGGCTAGATTTGTGCTCCTCAGTCCCTGATTTACGCCACTGTCTTTCTAGTCTGCGCCCTTTCTTTTTTAGATCCATGATGGTTTTGTCAAACCAATTAGCTTTCTGCTTTTTGATTGCTGATTTGGTGCGCCATGGGGCAATACTGTCAAGTGTTTCATATATCGTGGTGTTGTACTGGGTTACTAGAGTGTTTGGGTCCATTTGGCTGTGGAGCAGATTTGTAAAATCCAGGTTGGCAGTTATCCTCTCCGGTGTTAATTTACTCAGGGGACGGGTTTTGATTGTTTCTTTAGGGAGCTGCTTGATAGGGTGACCACACCACTGCGGTTACTGTTATGTTACTAATGTCCATTCCAAGGTGGAACAGTAAGTCTAGCGTATGCCCTCCTCTGTGGGTAGCTGATTTTACAACTTGTGTGAAGCCTAGTCCACCCATGAGATTTATTAGTTCATTTGCATCTTGTGATTGAGTGTTATCAGCCCGGACATTGAAGTCACCAAGGATGATCCATCTCGGATAAGACAGAGTTAGCATGGCCAGAAGTTCTGGGAATTCCTGTAGGAAAGGGTCAGCATCTCCGGGGGGACGATAAACCACTAAAATTTTGAAGCCTTTACCAGCTGAGATCTGGGCACCTATACATTCAAAGGACTTTGTTGAGCCAACATTCAGGGCCCTGAGCTGCAGAGTTGTTTTGCCACAAATTGCTACACCCCCTCCTCTGCGGTCTCGTCTTCCCTCACTTAGGACTGAGTAATTGTATGGGATGGTTGCTTCCAGTGTGGTGCCCGCATTGGCATCAATCCAGGTTTCAGTGATGCATGAAAAATCGCATGTCTGAATAAGTATAGGTTAGATAGGTAGCTGCCCCCAGTATAGATTAGATAGGTTGCTGCCTCCAGTATAGATTAGATAGGTAGGTGCCCCCAGTATAGATTAGATAGGTTTCTGCCCCCAGTATAGATTAGATAGGGAGCTGCCCCCAGTATAGATTAGATAGGTAGCTGCCCCCCCCCCCAGTATAGGTTAGATAGGTAGGTGCCCCCAGTATAGGTTAGATAGGTAGCTGCCCCGAGTATAGGTTAGATTAGATAGGTGCCCCCCAGTATAGGTTAGATAGGTAGGTCCCCCCAGTATTGGCAAGATAAGTAGCTGCCCCCAGTATAGATTAGGTAGGTAGGTAGGTAGGTAGGTGCCCCCCACCCTCATATTGGAGGGGGAGCCGTGGGGAGGGCAGCCCGACCTCTCCCTCCCTTCCTCTCCGGGCCACCCTCTGTGCTCCCCCCTCCGATGCTGCTGCAGACTGCAGAGAGAACAACTCACCTCCCTGGTTCCGATCGCCGGCGCCTCTCACGTCATTTGCCGCTGGTCTCCTCTTCTACATTGTCACTGATGCACACTAAACTTCCTGCTTAAGGGAAGGGAGGTGAGTTGTTCTTTCTGCAGTCTGCAGCAGCATCGGAGGGGGGAGCACGGAGGGTAGCCCGGAGAGGAAGGGAGGGAGAGGTCGGGCTGCCCTCCCCGCGGCTTCCCCTCTATTACGGGCATGTTTGTTTGCGGCACCAGGGGGCGGAGCGAGACGGACCCAGCCGGGGCCGCAGCTTCCGCATTAAAACACAGGCGGCAGGAGCGCCCCCTGGAGGCCGGCGGCCTGAGCGATCGCACCGGTCGCTCAGGTCAAAGGCCGGCCCTGGTGCTGGGCCTGGCAGTGGCACAGTAGAAATTACCACCAAGGGGCCAAAGGCTAGCTGCGACTGACTGACAGGGCTGTATATAATGCAAGTGGGCCACACAGAAAAAAAAATAGATCACAAGAACAAGATTAGCTCTCAAAGGAGCTGTTGAGGGGAGCTTTTTTAGCAATAAGAATCAGCAAGGCGCAAGCTAACAAGCCTACAAGAGCCTAACTAAGCTTTACCTATAGCTCTCTCTGCAGCAGCAGCAGCTCTCCCTTCTCTAATTACTGCAGGCACACGAGTGACTCCAATGCCTGACGCTGCCTGTCTTTTATAAGGGGGGGGGGGGGGGTGACGCTCCAGGAAAGAGTGTAGCCTGATTGCCTACAATGTGTCTGCTGACTGTGTATGTAGAGGGTCAAAGTTGACCCTAATGATGTAGTGTAGGGGTGGACCGAACTTCCAAAAAAGTGTGCGGTTCTCCGCGATCGCGAACCACGGAAGTTCGCCGGTTTCCTTTTGCCGGCAAACCGTTCGGGCCATCTCTAATGCAGTGGATGGGGGGGGAGGGGGGGGGGGGTTGTGTTAGTTTTAGGCATTAGGTAGGTAGTGTATGCGAGCGGGGGGGTTACTTTTAGGCATTAGGTTGGTGTGTGTGGGGTGTGTGTGTTAGGCATCAGGCAAGAGGTTTTCGGGGGGGGGGGGGTTGGTGTTAAGTGTCAGGGGAGGATTCTGTATGAGAGTAGGGTTAGGATTGGCCATAGTAAAATATATATCATTATTTAATATCAACACAGAGCCGGCTCTAGCGCGTGGCAAGAGGGGGCATGCCCCCTCAAATAAATACAATGCCCCCTGAAGCAGATGGGGTGGCAGTGGAGAGAAGAGGGAGCGATGGGCACAGCAGCGGGGAAGGGGAAACGTCTCCCCCCTTCCCTCACCTGGGGCTCCCCCTCCCTCGCTCCCCCCTCCAGATATGAGCGGCAGGCGGCGGCAGAACACTTCCTATTCCGGCACGGTAAGGAGATCTGTGCGCCGCTTCTCTGGTCTGGACCAGAGTAGCGGTGCACAGATCTCCTTCGTCTCTCCGCTGCCACCCCTCCTGGGGACATCTATACACCTGGCTATACTGTGGACACGGTAAGTCCTGGCTACCTATACACCTGGCTACATATACTGGGGACAGCTATACGCCTGGCTATATATACTGAGGACAGCTATACTTCTGGCTTCCTATACTGGGGACAACTATACACCTGGCTACCTATACTGGGGACACCTATACACCTGGCTACATATACTGGGGACACCTATAGACCTGGCTAGTGGCTACATATACTGGGGGCACTGGCTGTTTTTCATTACGTGCATTTACTGGTGAAACGCTGTTTCTTATGTGCATTTACACTGGTGAAACGCTGTCTCTTATGGGCATTTACTGGTGAAATGCCGTCTCTCATTACGTGCATTTACTGGTGAAAGGCTGTCTCTCATTACATGCATTTACTGGGGAAACGCTGTCTCTCATTACGTGCATTTACTGGTGAAACGCTGTCTCTTATATGCATTTACTGGGGGAAATGCTGTCTGTCATTATGTACATTTACTGGTGAAATGCTGTCTCTCATTACATGCATTTACTGGTGAAACTGTCTCTTATGTGCATTTACTGGGGAAACGCTGTCTGTCATTATGTGCATTTACTTTATTTTTTTTTTATGTAACTACATTAACTGGTAGAACTACATTACAGTTAGCCACGCCCACATGATGTCATGACCATGCCGCACTACCGTATCTACCAGAAATGTTCTCAGACATGATGCCCCCTCAGGGGCGTATCTTGGTAATAAAGCGCCTATGGCAAACACTGAAATTGCGCCCCCCCTTCTCTGTCAGTTCTGTATCAATAAATATATAATAATATTAATAATAATAAGGTAGGACACTATACTATGACTATGGTAGGATTAGATTGGGACAATCAGTGACATTACTTGGTACTCTGTAAAGTGCTGCAGAAGACGTTACTGCTACATAAATACATTGGCAAATGGTGAAATAAAGTGATGGTGAACAGAGAGAACGGGCAGAGATTGTTGCCAGAGAAAGCAAAACAGAACAGGCGGTCCGAGATATACTGGGAGAGACAGCAAGAGAGGAGGAAAGAAAGTGATAGAGCAGTGGGCAGAGAGGGAACGCCAGAGATAGTACTGTATTACATTGTTATATATAATAGTGCAAATTTTATGATAATCATTCTCCAAGTATATCTGCAAATGTCCATCTCTAGATTACAATAGTGCTGTTTATACAGCCCCCTCTGCCCTCTAACACCTCCTCTAACACCACATCCTTTACACTGAAGCAAAGCCTGCACCCACAGTGACTGCTGATCAAACATCTTTCCCTCTTGTGAGTGTCAGAGTACAGTCAGTAGACAGCAATAACAGACAGGCAGGGTGGGGGTGTCACACAGACAGCAATAACAGACAGGGGGGTCACACAGACAGCAATAACAGACAGGGGGGTCACACAGACAGCAATAACAGACAGGAGGGGTCACACAGACAGCAATAACAGACAGGAGGGGTCACACAGACAGCAATAACAGACAGGAGGGGTCACACAGACAGCAATAACAGACAGGAGGGGTCACACAGACAGCAATAACAGACAGAAGGGGTCACACAGACAGCAATAACAGACAGAAGGGGTCACACAGACAGCAATAACAGACAGGGGGGTCACGCAGACAGCAATAACGGACAGGGGGGTCACGCAGACAGCAATAACGGACAGGGGGGTCACGCAGACAGCAATAACGGACAAGGGGGTCACACAGACAGCAATAACGGACAGGGGGGGGTCACACAGACAGCAATAACGGACAGGGGGGTCACACAGACAGCAATAACGGACAGGGGGGTCACGCAGACAGCAATAACGGACAGGGGGGTCACGCAGACAGCAATAACGGACAGGGGGGTCACGCAGACAGCAATAACGGACAGGGGGGTCACGCAGACAGCAATAACGGACAGGGGGGTCACGCAGACAGCAATAACGGACAGGGGGGTCACGCAGACAGCAATAACGGACAGGGGGGTCACGCAGACAGCAATAACGGACAGGGGGGTCACGCAGACACCAATAACGGACAGGGGGGTCACGCAGACACCAATAACGGACAGGGGGGTCACGCAGACACCAATAACGGACAGGGGGGTCACGCAGACACCAATAACGGACAGGGGGGTCACGCAGACACCAATAACGGACAGGGGGGTCACGCAGACACCAATAACGGACAGGGGGGTCACGCAGACAGCAATAACGGACAGGGGGTCACACAGAAAGCAATAACGGACAGGGGTGGTCACACAGACAGCAATAACGGACAGGGAGATCACGCAGACAGCAATAACGGACAGGGGGTTCACACAGACAGCAATAACAGACAGGGGGTCACAGACAGACAGCAAAAACAGACAGGGGGGTCACACAGACAACAATAACAGACAGGGGGTCACAGACAGACAGCAATAACAGACAGGGAGTTACAGACAGACTGCAATAACAGACAAGAGGAGGGGGGGGTACACACAGCAATAGCAGATAGTGAGGCTCGCATTGCAGGGAAGCCTGTCACATTGCACATGCCTCACAGGGAAGCTAAACAAACTCTGCGAGCAGAGTCAGTTCTTCATATAGAGCTCCCTTCCTCCTGTGCAGACCTAATCTACATACCTTTCATGCCACAATGACTGTCCTCCCCATCCTGCAGAGTCTGAGGGAGAGGATCAGTCCCAGTTACCATGTCTTTGGGTCTCGTGCAGTTCCAGCCCCACCATCCTTAGCGTGCTTCCCCCTCTCTTTCAGAGACGTCAGAGCTCAGTGCACTCTCGCCTGGAGCTCCCCCTAGTGGCGCCTCCTCTCTTATCGCTCTCCTGGACAGAATGAGCAGCTGTGACTGTGTCTCCGTAATAGGGACACACACCAAGCAGCTACGGCTGCACAACATGGGTGCAGGCATGGCGCCCATGCTGCAGGGGGCGCCCATAGCTCTAGCCATGCATGCATCCCTCTACATACGCCTCTGTGCCCCCTTCACATTTCTGACTGCCCCCTCATATGTGCCTGTCTATAACTGGCTCTGCTTTTATAGTAAAATATCGGTATTTAATACCAATATTTTACTATCGGCCTTACTACGCGCCTAAATTTCCAGGCCCCCTAATTAACGTAAGCATCTACCAACTTCTATACAATGTACCAACTGGCTGTATTGTCATGTGTAGCAATGTCTGTATATTATGTACCCTTGTTTGTTTCTTTCTTTGTACAGCACCACCGTGATGGCAATATAAATCGTTAATAAATATTTTGCTTGGCATTGATAGTTATTTGTTTGCTATACAATACAACAGAATAGTGACATTCATAAGCACTGTGTATGTTTGTGTCAGCCACTGACACTTGATGCGGTCACTCTGGTGTCAGTAGAAGCCGCTTGCAGCATCTGACTGGCACACGGCTGTCACCTGCATGGACGTCCATACATGTATTTGCAATTTAATGATTGTAAAAAATGATGTTCCCACTTCAATTTGCATCCTGATAATAATTTCCAAAGTCGAGAATAAGCTCAAATTTCTTTTTCTCGCCTTTGCAACTCTGGCAGCAATACTCCTTATACTGCCTTAGGAGTCAAGTAGTCAAGGGCAAATAAGTTTGCCATTATACACTGCAGACGTTTCTCGCAACAAAAGTGAAAACCGTTTCACATGTATGATTTTACTTTTTTCCCTTCTTTGCCACATAAAACGATTCCTAGAACGGCCAGCAGGTGGCGCTATTGCCTACAGAACGGCCGCTGGAGTCATTCATTCCATCCATGCGCTCGCTTCACGTTGAGAAGGTCACTTGATTCGGTCACATGACTTTTATGTCACATCCACATTCTGCTGGAGATATCCTGCTACGGCGGCTGTGTTGTATGGCGGGAAGTGAGCTGTAATCTCGCGGTATGGAGGCTGAGCAGAGGGAGGTCATTATAGGTGAGCTGAAGGCGATCCAGAGCAGCACGGCGAGCCTGTAAGTCCTCTCGGTATGAGTCATGACATCGCTGCATAGCCCAGCATGCCTGGCAGGATGTTACATGTGTATATGTAGTGCACCTCCTAGCCACACAGAGCATGGAAATGTGGCCATGTGCAGCAGTGCCACATAGCAATGCTGTCATCATCACTCCCAGTGCAGAGATTCCACAGTGCACCCCTCCTCCAATGTCTTTTAAAGGATTCCCAAGATGAACATAAATAGTGTAGTGTTTTTGTTTTTACTTTTCAGCCCCAGGCTTGTAGGTCCCTCGCTGTCCTGGTTCTCTTCCTTGATTTGCTGTTCAGGGTACAATGACAGTGACTTGGCTAAGTTAAGCGCTACTGCCCATGAGCTGGCCTGTTGACGCACTTCCTTGTGTTCCTGAAACTGGGAGCGTTCTGTGCATGTCCTACTATAAATCTCAATACAGTGTGCATGTGCGGAGCGCTCATGACCTCATGAGTCCTATCGAGGAGCGCCACTGGGCCAGCACATGCATGATAGGGCACAACTTAGGTTGTGCATTGTACCTGGCTGAACCGGATAGGGGGGGACGAATTATTATGTTTTTAAGCAACCTCGGCTCCGTCTGCTGACGGCTCCGACGTTACTCACTGAGCGCTGCAATAGGAGTGATTCCTATTGTAGTCCATGGAGGCGCCGGCTGCGCCCAAATCTAGCAGCGCTGAAAAGCACTGCTCCGGCCAGTGCCGCTTCTGGTGTCACAAGCAACACACAGGGAGGGTGCTGTTTTTAATACTTCTGCTAGTGAGTGCCAGAAAGGAGTGCAGCAGGTAGAGGAGGCAGGTGGGCAGTCAGCCAGGCAGGCATGTAGAGTGCTGAAGAGGAATGGGCCTTCATGGTGCTGTGCCCAGAGGTTGATTGCTTCTCCAGCCTCTGCTTCATCCTGGCTCTGATTACTCCCAAAATTCCGCTAACGCGATTGGGCAAACAGCACCCACTCAAATGCTTTGTAAGTAGAGGGTGACATAATTGAAGAACTGTTCCCTATGAGGTTTCCTGCTTTGTCCCCTAGACTAGCATCAAAATTTCTCTCCGTCCCGTCCAGCGAAATCTCTGTCCGTTCCGTCCCGACCAGCGAAATCTCTGTCCAGCCCGACCCCCGTCCAGCGAAACCTCTGTCCGTCCCGACCCCCGTCCAGCGAAAACCTCTGTCCGTCCCGACCCCCGTCCAGCGAAAACCTCTGTCCGTCCCGACCCCCGTCCAGCGAAAACCTCTGTCCGTCCCGACCCCCGTCCAGCGAAAACCTCTGTCCGTCCCGACCCCCGTCCAGCGAAAACCTCTGTCCGTCCCGACCCCCGTCCAGCGAAAACCTCTGTCCGTCCCGACCCCCGTCCAGCGAAAACCTCTGTCCGTCCCGACCCCCGTCCAGCGAAAACCTCTGTCCGTCCCGACCCCCGTCCAGCGAAAACCTCTGTCCGTCCCGACCCCCGTCTAGCGAAAACCTCTGTCCGTCCCGACCCCCGTCCAGCGAAAACCTCTGTCCGTCCCGACCCCCGTCCAGCGAAAACCTCTGTCCGTCCCGACCCCCGTCCAGCGAAAGCCTCTGTCCGTCCCGACCTCCGTCCAGTGAAACCTCTGTCCCATCTCTACCGCTGGGCGGACGTTCAGCCGACAGTAGTGCATGTGTCGGCTGAACGTGGGAGGGTCTGACGGACCCGTCGTTGCTGGATGTAGTGAGTGTGTACGCACCTTAAGGGATAGTCAGAAGCTAGTAATTCCAGGGTTCATGCAGGTTTTATGCACCTTAGATCATTAAAATGCACCTTAGATCATTAAAATTTGATCATTAAAATGCAGCATTATCCAAGCTTTTCAGATTATCCAAGCTGAATAAATGCATACAGTTTACATCAACTCAGAATCGTTAGCATCTTATTGACATCCCTACTAAGGAATTACATCTGGTCTGTATGGACACAGTCTCACATACTCAGCACCCAGAAGCAAACGTTTAGTAACATGCAGTTCAAAACCAAATAGTATATAAATGTGGGGATCTTGATGTTTTGCCTGGTCAGTCACATTGTAAGTAAAGGTTAATATACCAAGTACAGTATACTCACTCTTTGTAGGAGGGATTCTGATAGGATTCTGATTAATTGCTTGTCAAAATGCTACATTTTTAGCAAGTATGATTGTAGTGACTAGGGGCCATCAATGAGAAGCAAATAATTTCTCCTTGCATTCAAATTTATATGTAAATGTTATGCAGCTTGGACCAATAACATTTACAGGGAGGTATTCTGATTGGTCCAATTTCAAGTTGCATATAATTTAAATGGTTTGCATGCATTAAGAATATATTTGCATCTCATTGTTCATACCTAGCAGTGACCTGATTTATGACTTGGCTGCATGTACTTTAATCTCACCAGTTATTTGCTGCTGGAGCTGGCTGACAATTTATTGAACAAGCTCTATAAAGGAGGCCGTACATTAACAGATGGCCTTACAACGTGTACAGAAAGATGGGTCCCTCTCTGATTGATTGAAATCTGGTCCGAAAAAGATCTATTGCTGCAAATCTATGGAACCTTATCGCTGCAGATAGTGTTGTCCTACCAGGGCTCCAGAGCTGGCTGTCTGGCCCCCCTGTCTAAGACAAATCTGACAAGATGAGCTGCATGCTTGTTTCAGGTGTGTGATTTAGACCCTATTGGCCAGAAAGATCAGCAGGACAGCCAGGCAACTTATATTGTTTAAAAGGTAATAAATATGGCAGCTTCCATAGGTCTCACACCTTGGATTCCTTTCAAAGCCCGCGTTCCAGCAAAGATGTAAATGCAACACCTGATGGCTTTCTTTTAACAGAACCAAAAACCAGCACATCTGAAAGTTGGGCTGCGCACCCACATCAAATTTTGTTTGGGCAATCACTACCAATTTACCACTTCCATGTAGTATAAGGGCCAAAATATATTGAATACTACGTGCAGATTGTATAGTTAAACCCTCGTACTACATGGAGGTGGTGAAATTGGTCAATGATTTGGCAATCAGAATTGGATGTGTGTAACAGGTTTTAATGTGGGTGGATTTGCTGCTGCTCGGCATAGTGTACTCATGTTGTTCAGACTGTAAGGGGTCATATTTGGGTTGCATGGTGTGGTAAAATGCAGCATGCCTTCTGGATCGAGCTGTCATGTGATCTGGGTGGCAAGGCAGTATTTCCCAGCTGAAATTGCTTGCGGAGAAACACTGCGGATTCCACAGCAGTGGAAATAGGCCCTTAGCCTCCTTCACATTAGGCAACACATATGGCCATGCGTTAGTGTGGGCGAGGCTTTAATGTGCTTTGTGCCAAATTACCTTTTTAAAAATGTCATCTATGCTCCCAATTAATATGCGTGACTGTGATCTTTTCCCCTTGCAGGGTGAAATCTCTCAAGCTCTTAGTGGAATTCACAGACCCAGAGAGAGGAGAGCTGGCACAGGCTCAGGACAAGGTACAGGACAAAAGCCTATTTTACCCTAAAATAAATATAAAGTGTTGTGTGTAAAGAATTACTGTTCTTTACCTGAGGGCAGGACTACATTTAATATACAGTAAATATATAGCTATAGGAAGTGTTTCTGATGTTGAAACCCTGAGTAATTCAGTATATTTTTTGCTAGGTCTCCACATTGCCTCTTTAAAGTGTACCTGAGATGGGGCCCCCATAATAAAATATACATACCTGGGTCTTTCTCCAGCCTGATCGCTCCCACGGCGTTCTCTTCTCCCTCTCCGTCTGCAATCCGGGGCAGTCCGGCCCGGCACGCTCCTCTGTCTTGTGCCGGGAGCGCGAGCATGGCCGGGCCACGCATGCGCAGTTGGCCCCGGACCAGAGGACTTTACGCGGCCAATTGCGGGCGAATGGCTAGGGAGAAGAGGACACTGGAAGCGATCAGGCCGGAGGGGGCCAGAGGAAACCCCAGGTATATATTTTATTGCTAATCCCCCATCTCGGGTACGCTTTAAAGTGTATGGCCGGCATTGTAATTAACAGTGTACAACAGCCTTAAAGGACATCCGAGGTGACAATAAGCTAATGAAATAAACAATTGTATCTATCCTTCTCCTAAAATTGACTTTTTAAGATATTCCACAGTTTTATTTTATATTTCAATTTACTTTTTAAGTTTTTATCGTTTTGTTGTTTTTGTTCAATGACACATTCATTGAAGTATGCCAGAGCTAAAAATCTATGAACTATTGACCCTTGTTATCTCTTTCCTGCTCTCAGAAGCCATTTTCTGCTAGGAAAGTGTTTTATAGTTGTAATTTCTTCTTATTTTATTATTATTTCTCATCAGTGAGGGTCACACTGTAGTCTGACTCAGACAGAAACTGCCACTTACATACCTGATGTTTTACTCTTTCAGGCAGAAAAATAAAAAAAGGAACACAGCATAAGCATAGTTATTTGTGTGCTAGGCATTGTACATACACGTCTATCTCATCATGTCACCTTAGGTATCCTTTAAAACCTTGCCTAAGACAGATGCAGCTGGTTCCACCTAGATGGCATTATTTGATTTGAGAAGTAATCAAGCCACTCCATTCCTACCTAGATTGATGGCCAGTCTAGAGCAGGCATGGGCAAACTTGGCCCTCCAGCTGTTAAGGAACTACAAGTCCCACAATGCATTTCAGGAGTCTGACAGCCACAGTCATGACTAAAGGCAAATGCATTGTGGGACTTGTAGTTCCTTAACAGCTGGAGGGCCAAGTTTGCCCATGCCTGGTCTAGAGACAACAAGGGTAGAACTCCAGTTCTTGAGGGCCATATCCATGCCATTGTTTAGGATGGACTGAGAAATATGTTCTTCTTGCTGAACCAAACCTTTTGTAATTCAGTACTATCAATTTGAGCTGCGCCAAAGATGTGTGAGGACCTCAGCCCTTGAGAACTGGAGTTCAACATCATTGCAGTAGAGGTACATTTGTATATTAGTGCTAATATATTGAACAGTCGTCTCCCCCCGCCCCACCCCCCCTTTACGATGAAGTACCGATACACATAATAGGAGTCTCTACTTCAACTACCTTGAGCAATAATGTGTACTGAATATCAGAATTTGACAAAAGGTTTTTTTCTGGAAGTTTTTTTTTTTGTGTGCTCTGTGCTGCCATATGGTATTTATGTATCAACAATAACCGCTTGTGAAATATTTTACTCCAGGTATCAGAGTCTTTATCTGTGTGGGAAACACTATTTGCTGCAGCAGCCTCATCCTCCACTTCCAGCTCCTGAGCCATGTCTGAATCACCAGAAGAGGAGAATCCCCCTAAACCCTTCAGTGCATTATCCTTTGAAACTGCAGCTGATCCTGGCACTCTGTCACTCAGTGACTCTGATCCCGCCCTGTCAGACGAGGCGGAGGTGGCATCTGTCAGCTCTGAGGAAGATGACGATGAGCAAGTCACACGACAGGAGAGCACACAAAAGGCTTCTGTGCAGCCTTTTACCCTGAAGGGCACTGACACAGGCTTCTCCCGACGCAGTTTTGACATTTTTGGAGGCTTGCTGGATATACAGAAGTCCTCGCCTCTTTCCAAGAGGAATATTAAAGGGAAGCCAGGGCTGGCTGCTGCTTCAGTCTGTGAAACCCAAGCATCTGCCTCTGACTCATCCGAACAAGAGGCTACAACAAAACCGTCAAGTACCGACCGCCCAGCTTTGGCCACTACAAAGCGTTCAGCAACTTCTGCACGCTTGCCCGATTATTTAGCACACCCAGAACGCTGGACCAAGTACAGCCTGGAGGATGTGCCAGACACCAGCGACCTCACCAATCGAAATACTGCACTCAGCTTCTTAACACAACTCAAGCATCAAAAGGAAAGCAAGGAGGTCTCCAAGGAGAGTGCCCCACTCTCTTACAACCAAGACTCCTCCAGCTCTGCAGAAGGTAGAATCCTCTTCACCAAGCCTCCTAAAAAATGCCCTAAAGATGCTGAGAAAAGCGAAGTGCAGGGTGGGCAGATTCGTGTGGCTGAAAAATGGGTCGATGATGGTCTGGAAGATGCTGAGGCGTTAGATCAGGCAGAGACTGGAGGCCTGGGGTTTCATGGGATTAAGAAACGAAGCCGTAAAAACATCAGACCTAAAGCAGGTGATGAGGAAGAGGAGGCATTGTGAGGAAACACAGGGTTTGGGGTGTCAAAAGAAATATTAACTTTGTTTTGTAGTGGCATACTGTGCTTGCATCACAATATGCTGAACTGTGTGCGAGGCTGCAATCTGTGTAATACACAGTCCTGTATTACGTCTCTTGGGAGCCTTGCCCGTCCCTAATGTCTTCTGAACTTCAGTGTAAGGAAATCCGGCCGTGCCTCCTTTACCACCATGTCATACACTGGTTTCTATGCCATTGCAGCCCTCACTGGAGCCTGATTTAATAAAACAGAATTGCAGGTCTGTGTGGGCCGCTGCTGCATGTTTGTGTGATGAGTTGGAGTAAGGGCAACTGCAGGTTTGTGTGGTAGGCTAACATGCACGCACTATTTCAATGCTCAGATGGTTTTAGCAAAAGTCTAGTGGTAGCAAGATCCTACTTGGCCAGCTGGTATTGTAGTTCCTGGTGCAAGATACAATGGGATACCTCCTGCTCATCGACTTCCCTCTCTATAGAACCAAACAAACTTGTCTAATAGTGTATGTGTGTGTGTGTGCGCGTGCTCGCATTGTAAGGCTGGGGTGTGTGTGTGTGTGTGCGCGTGTGTGTGTGTAAGCAGTGTAGGGCTGCTCTGTGCGTGTCTAAGCAGTGTAGGGCTGCTCTGTGTATAAGGCCGCTCAAGTTGCAGCTTTGTATTCAGTTTAAACTTTGAAGCAATTACAGAGGCATTTTAGAGCAACAGAGAAATGTATCAATAATGTATTTGGTATTCTAAGAACAGACTACTATTAAAATACTTTCTTACCTGATGAGAGTTGTTGCTTCGAACTCATTAAATCCAGGGCTGTAGAGTCGGTACAAAAATCAGACTCCTCAGTTTATGAAACCTCCGACTCCGGGTACCCAAAATGACTCTGACTCCTTCGTCTAATACTTACCAGGGCTGTGGATTTTGTACAAAATCTTCCGACTCCTCAGTTTATGAAATCTTCCTTCCCCGGGTACTCAAAATTGCTCCATCTCCGACTCCCCAGCCCTGATTAAATCAAACTCCCTGAACTGGTCACTAGTTTGCTTTACTGTGATTCAGGGGTGTCAAACTCAATCATATAAAAGGGGTCAAAATCGAAAACATACTCTGCCGTGGGCAAATTGTTTATCAAAGGACATCCGTAAAGAACCTATTTGCAACTTTAGGCCTGAGGCTTCTTCCACCCCCTAAAAGTCTATGTCCCTTGCTGCAGCTTTGGATTTCTCCTGGGTTTTGTTGTCAGTCCCGTAACGGTCGGTGGTTTCTGCATATGCGCTGCTCGCGATCCCGTTGTCAGCTACCACACCCAGAAGCCGCAGTTCAATATTATGGGAGGCAGCAGGGCCCAGTAGAACAGAGCTGGAGCGAGCGATACACAGGCTTTTAGGGGCTTGAAGAAGCCCTAAGTAAGTAAAGATGGGGTATAGGTTCTTTACCTGAGAAGTCCATTAATATTTAACATTTGTTGAACAGTCTCAAACTTACTGACAAAAATGTAGCAACCATGGAGGTGGGCTCGTACCCCTTCTGCAGAGATAATATTTACTTGCTCCAACACTGCTTTGATTTTCCTCTGATCTTCCTGACAGCCACATGCTCTATGCTGCTTACCTTTGGCTCCTGAGACATGTCACTTGATCCGGAGCTGGAAGTATGGAAGCACAGAGCGAGTAGCTGCTGGGAAGAACAGAAGAGACCTCTGACACATCGCTGGAGCAGGTAAATATTACACTGCTCTGCTACTCTGCACCTCAGCTCAAACCGACAATGTCTCAACCTGAAACACTGTCATCAGGGAGCTCCTCTGGATTGGAAGCTGGTGCTTTTGGTTTTTCACTGCTTACAATGATGTGCAGTTGAAGCTCTCGAGGACTGCATAAAATGGCAAGGAGGGCCGCATTCGGCCCACTGGCCTTAAGTTTGACACCTGAATGGATCAGCATCTTTTGGCTTTCTGAAGGCATATGTAACTAGTCAGGACCATAAGATGCACCTAGGTTTAGAAGACAAAAAGCAGGAAAAAAAATTGTATACTAAATCTGGTGCAAGGGTGTCTTGTGCATGTCCCCCCCCCCCTACCCCCACAACAGCACTTCTAATTAGACATTAAAGTGGATCCGAGATTAACTTTTACTCATAGCGTAATTGTGTTCCTTTCCTATTTTTTATATGGCATTCCTCAAGCCAAATACTTTTTTGTTTTAATACTCTAATTCCCTATAAACTAAACAAGCCACGCCCACAGGTTTTAAGAGAGCCAAGGCACTTTTAGACAGTAGCAAGGGCTCATGGGAGCTCAGTCTGGGCAGGAGGAGGGGGAGGTATTACAGTACTAGCCAGAGATTTCAGAGGCAGAGGGGAGGAGGGGATTAGGGCTTTTTTTTTTTTTTTGCTCAAGATCCAGATAAGCCTGCCTCTGTGTAATGTTTACAAACATGGCTGCTATCATTGTATCACAGGAAGAAATAATCATATTCTATTAAAGCAGTTTGCAGCTAGATTTTCTGTGCAACCTATCTAAACTTTAGATAAGATATATAGACAAGTTACTTGTTAGTTAGTTTTTCATCTCAGATCCTCTTTAAGTGATGCAAGGAAAAGTGAGTGCATTTAAGCTGCAGACATCAGTGCTTGTAACAGCTGTTAAGCACCATGTCAATCTGCCAGGACACGGAGAAGACACTGAATGGGGCTGCAGAGGAAGCCATATTGGCTGCTTCAGAGTGGGGCTAATATCTTGTGCTACACTAATTTTGACTGGTAATGGTGAAGGGGGAGTCACCTGTTGGATATATTCAAAACCTCTGTGACCATCATAGACTACAAACAACGCCCAGTCGTCTAAACCGTAGGGAAATCCTACCACAGCGGTGGGAGCATGCCGCTCACCAGCCCTGCATACTGCTGAGTCCATAACACAAGGCATTTCCATCCCTGTGAGCATTGTACTTCTCAGTCTTTGTCCATAAAGGCACCCATGATCGGTAATCGGCCTAGTGGTATAGGATCTAGTGGGTCTCCTACCCACACAGCCAGCAAACACTGCGGGTATGTCTGCTCATTCAGGGAGCTTTCTGCTGCCTATTAGGGGTCATAGGCCGCTACTGTCCCCATCTTTCGTTTTCTGGTCTGTTTTTTCACATCTCTTCCTGGAGTGGCTCTTTCAGTGATCGATAAGTCCCCAGGGTTCTCCCCTTCCTCCCTCCATGCAGAGCGCAGGAAGCATATATCTGCCATAACGTGGCTGGATAGAGCGCCGCACCAACTGCATAGATGCGGACAGCTCTATATGCAGGGCCTGAGGCTCAGCTGATTTCACACGTACTGCTTCCAATCACACGAGAGTCGCTGCCATTACACAGATGGGGAGAGCACCGTACATGCAGAATCTGAGGTGCACTTCAGCTGGCTAAGGACATTGGGGTGGAATCAGCTGTTGAATAGAGCTGCTGTTTCCTACAGAGAGTACAGAGGTCTGGAACTCGCTCTCTGTGCAACGGCATGACTTCACTGGTACCAGGTGAAATCGGCACTCGCCGAAGTGCACCACAGGCTCTGCATGTACAGCGCTCTGCCTATCTGTACAGCGGCTCTCTGATTGGCAGCAGTACAGGGAAAAACAGCTGAGCCTCAGGCTCTGCATGTACAGCGCTCTGTCCCAGTCTATGCAGCTGGTGCAGCGCTCTATCCAGCCACATGTTACTGCAGACATACGCTTCCTGTGCTCTGCATGGAGGGACTTGATTTACTGTTTGCTTTAACCACTTCAGGATGAGAGCAATTTTCACATATCAGCACTGTTCTCATTCATTCACCAATAACTTTATTACTAATTATCACACCTAAATGATCTTTATATTGTGTTTTTTTTTTGAGGACAAATTAGGCTTTTAGTGAGTGATATTTTTGTTTTGTAATTACCTTATTTTTTTATAAATTTTAAAGGGAAAATAAGGCATACATTTGAAATCGGTGCAGGAAGACTTGGGCGCAGGATACAGCCGGTATACGGCTGATCCTGCAGTTGCACAAGTTCCTGGCCGTGTTCATTACTATTCCCCCTCCAGGCCGCCATGGATGGTGGGGAATGATATAATTCGGCTTCCAGCTATTGCGTGAGGCCGAGTTATTGTGCTTTAAAAGCAACTTCAGCTCGACGGCGCCGACGTTACTCACTGAGTGCCACTATAGATGTAATTCCTATTATAGTCTATGGTGGCGCCGGCTGCGCCCAAATCTTCCTGCGCTGAAAAGGACTGCTCCGAAAATAAGGGAAAAACACACTATTTCTCCATTTACATCCATTATAGTTTTACAATAAACAGTGCTAACTATAAGTTAAACCATCAAATTTTATTTGCTTATCCATTCTGGTTATTACATGATTAAGATTATGTTCCTAGCACAATGTATGTTGACAATATTGTATTTTGAAATTAAGGTGTCCTTTTTTTTCCTGTTTTGTGCATTTTGCTTTCTCCTTGTACGTTGTCGATTATTACACGACCTGATTTGCAAAAATAACAGTAATATACCCTCATGGCATACATATTTAAAAAGCCAAGTTCCTAAGGTAATGATATAGTTATTTTCTTTTATATTCTGTCACTTTGTTTTCATTTTACAAGGCTTGGTTTTGGTATAGAATATATTAAAGTTGTATTGCTTTTGATTTCGTTACTAAAAGAATACACAAGACCTAGCCCTTAACCCTAAAACACCATAAAATCTATTCTACTACTTATCACGTTTACAATGTTACCACATATGTCTTGTCTAGTTTTATGAATACTTTCTGAAGTTTGATTATGATTTTGAAAATTCATTTTTATGTTCGATTGAGTTTGTCCCTACTTATTTCTTATGTGACATGGCTCCAAGCTTTAAAACACACCAAAACGTATTGTACAACTCATACCAGTTAAAATGATACCACATATGCCTCATTTAGTAACAAACTGGTGGTGCACCCTCCACAAATACACTGGACGTGTATACTCGTCCAGTTAGGCTGAAGTGGTGGTTAATCTTTGTGAATTGCATTTTTCTGCATTACCGATTGAGGTAATGCTTAGTAAATTGAGGCCAAGGAGCATGTGCCCTTCTCTTGCCTTCCACGGTAAACATGAGAAAACGTCATTCCCCAAAGCTCAGTGAATCTTTGTAAATCTTTGTGTAGGTTAAACACAACACCTTCATGCCTTGTACAGTATTATTGTTTTTCACATTCTAGCTTCTTCAATACACCTGCATAGCACGTTATTTTAAACTAATAATTCTGGCAGATGGTGTTATTTTAAATTCCTTTATTAAACACATGTAACATGAGAACTCCTTGTACATAAACACAGCTGTGTAGCCTGTATAGAAGAATCCAACATTCATTAAGGGGCTGTTTATAATTCTTTACTGTGAGATAGGTAGACTTTGTTATACCTGCCACAGATCTAGTTTCATGGAAACTGCAGTAAGCTTTGCTACCGTGTGCATTTGTTATCACAGCTTAGTGAACATCTGATCTATTTAAACTTTGAGAGCTTTAGCTCACGTGCTAACTGGTGCCTTTTGACTCAGTACTGCTACGTGAGCCTCCTGGCTCTGCTACTGCAGTGCAAGAAACTGTCCAAGTGCTGAAGATGATCAACCCTATGGAAAGCTAAATAACCCACCTCCCCCTTCCCAGGAACTCACAAAAAGTGGAAAGGACATGATTGTAGGGGTACCCCTCAATGCTCTTTTCCCATTCCTATGGATGAATGAGAAGGGATGCCTTTTCAAGTAGGAGTTGCATATCCATCCCCTTGCTAAGAACCACTAACCTAGTAAGGAGCCTGGTAGCATTTAGTAGGGGTTTAATAATCCATCCACCCACCCCAATTCCTGAGATCTCTTGCACACTGGATTATGTGCGGTAGGACTTTATGACCCAGTAGATAGTTATGTCCCAGTAATCTTTCAGCCTGTAAAGCAAGGCTTCATGATCAACTTAGTAAAAAGCCACTGAGAGACCAAGCATAAAGATGGAACACTCGCTTCCAGTCTCTTGCTGTGAGCAGATAATTGCAGATCTGGGTAAGGGCTGTTCACAGCTCTGAAGTTCTTTGAAGCCAGATGTGGTTTCTTAAGGGCCTGGCTTGAAGTTGGAGATAGCCTTTTCAATAACTTTCCCTAAGAAGAAAAGGTTAGAGATGGGTCTATAGCGGCTCATAGCTTATGGGTCTAAAGCCCAATCTATACGATACGATTCTATTTACGTTCCGATTAAATCCGACATGTCCGATCGGGATTCAATTCAATTCGATTTGCCATTGCAAAACAATGGCGAATTGAATCGAATCCCAATCGGACATGTCGGATTTAATTGGATCATAAATAGAATCGTAATCGAATAGCACAAAGAATCGTATCGTGTAGATGGGGCTTTAGGTTGGTTTCTTGTGCAGCAGTCCAGTGATTGCTTTTTTCATACAGGTAGGAAACCTCTCTGCTTGTAAGGAACAGTTGACTATTTTGTGAAACGCTGGGGTTTTTTTTTTTTCTTCTTAGGACATCAGCCACAAATTTTAGCCCGGACCAAAAAAAAAAAAAAAATGACTTCATAGCCATGCTCCTGCGTCCCTGGGCCCAGATTCGCATCATTGTCCCATAAATACTACAAAGAAAAAAGGTTCAGTATAGTAGTTGAAAATCCACAGAAAATTCTATATAAGAAGATTAAGTTGAATCCAATGCCCTCTCCCATACTTCTTTAAAGGAGAACTGTAGTGAGAGGGATATGGAGGCTGCCATATTTATTTCCTTTTAAGCAATACCAGTTGCCTGGCAGCCCTGATGGTCTATTTGCCTAAAGAAGTGTCTGAATCACACCAGAAACAAGCATGCAGCTAATCTTGTCATATCTGTCTAAATTTGTCAGAAACACCTGATCTGCTGCATGCTTGTTCAGGGCCTATGGCTGAAAGTATTAGAGGCAGAGGATTAGCTGAATAGCCAGGCAACTGGTATTGCTTAAAAGGAAATAAATATGGCAGCCTCCATGTACCTCTCACTACAGTTCTCCTTAAATCTGATCAATTGCCAAATTCCCTCCAGAGCTAAATCCATCCCCACTCTCTATACTAAAAAATATCAACTTTTAATTTCCAATCAAAGATAAAGGTGTAGTATCTCTCTGTCACAGGAACCCTAGTGGCTGACCGCACTTAGCCTTCTAAACGGTGCCAGCGCACAGATCGTGCGAACTCTGGTCGCAGTCAATGCGCAGGAACCGTTAAGAATTAGCCGCAGACAACTCAGAAGGGAGCCTGTGAGACCACGGGTAATTACAACGTCACCTACTGGTTCAGAGTAAACTGCCACCACCGCGGTTACCATGGGACCGTGGAGCCCATTAACTGACTAATCCTGCGAATAAAACGGTTAAACACACGATATTCTGTCTAGCCAACAACAAACAAACAGTAGCGTATCTTCAGAGACCCGGGATCAGTTCTGTGTGTGCTGATAAGCAGGGTAGCAGACAGTGAATGACTTGGAGAAAGTCGTTTATTCACGCAATATAAATAATTAATATATACAGACAATTATTAAAATCAACAATTATTAAAACAGTAATAGCCAGTATAAAAAAATAAAAGAAGGGAGAAAAATACTTAGTTCCTGGAAAGATGTCCTTTTTGTGGGAAAACAGAGTTCTGGGTTTCAATTTGAATTCAGAGTTCAGACCAGGTGGATGCCAGCATATCCTCAAGCTGGCATCTGATGAATTCAAGATGTTTCAGTGTGGAGGACACTGAGTTTGGGTCCTCAGCCATTCTTATGCCCCTGCTCCAGTAGGAGGGAGTGAGGGCGGGGAGCCATACACCCTCTTAGAAGATGAGATGAGCCCTCCCCTTATCCTGGGGGCTAGAAATCATATCTACCCATATATGGGCTCTATCTCACAGAACCGTACAGGTCAGGGCAGATTTATTAACATTTTCAGGTCTGTCTCGATTTACCCAGCGCCCTGATACCAGACATGAGGGGTGGGACCCCTGTGGTATCATCAGGGCATTTTCAAACTGCCTAACTGGCAGTCCTTACCTCAGAATGTTCTGAAACTTCCTCAGAACCAGCACCGGGGCTCATGCTACACTTCCCCCACGTTTGGTGAAGCTGCCATCTCAGGAACCCCAGAAATATTACAGATCTGGGAAGTTATGGATTATGCCATGAGACTTCAGGTTTATTCAGGGTGTGTTCTAGCTGCTAACAGCTGACTTTCCTTTGATCTTTACTAGGGAGCAAAGTGTCAAGACCTCCCGTGGATTCGTAGCCTGCCTGGCTGTACCTAGGCATCCTTTGGTTAATTAACATCTCCATGAGATCAGCTAAGTGTCACCTGGTTCCCAGAACCAAAAGGGGAATTGTGCCTTCCACAGGGAATATGTCCAAGCTAATTAACACCTTCCCCCCAGGCTGTCACTTCAGCTAAGACAGATCCCCCAGCTGTTCCTAGGCATAGGGATACTACACGTCAAATCTTGGTTCTATTGATCTGAGGCGCAATCGATGCAGGAATCGAGTGCGATCGTTCTTTTCTTCACGGGCGGTTCCAGGACGCGCCTGCGTCCCCGCAACCGTCCGTGACACTCTCCATCTATCTATAAATAGTTTTCTAGCTATAAGAGAAAAAATATAGAGGGTTGAGGATAAAATCGAATGAGCAGGTTTCTTAGATTGCCCAAACAGCGCCATTACCTCGTCCATTAAAAACTGAGGATCCATAGTACTCTTAGGCCTGGTGCACACCAAAAACCGCTAGCAGATCCGCAAAATGCTAGCAGATTTTGAAACGCTTTTTCTTATTTTTCTGTAGCGTTTTAGCTAGCGTTTTGCGGTTTTGTGTAGCGGTTTTGGTGTAGTAGATTTCATATATTGTTACAGTAAAGCTGTTACTGAACAGCTTCTGTAACAAAAACGCCAGCAAAACCGCTCTGAACAGGCATTTTTCCTATACTTAACATTGAGGCAGAAACGCCTCCGCAATCCAAAATCTGCAGCAGCCCAGGAGTATGCGTTTCTGCAAAATGCCTCCCGCTCTGGTGTGCACCAGCCCATTGAAATACATTACCCAAGCGGATCCGCAGCCGCAAGCGGATCGCAAAACGCAGCCGAACCGCTCTGGTGTGCACTAGGCCTTAATGAACCTTGCCAGATCCGCCCAGAATGGTGATATCCCTTTACAACTCCAGAACCAATGCACATAGGACGGGTTTGGGGTTCCACATCTCCAACAACCTCTGTTATTCCAGGCCCGCTGATCCTCAGTTTTTCGAGGAATATGGTACCATCTGGATACCAATTTGAACTGGATTAGCTGAACATTGGTGCTAGCAGGGAACCATATTAAGGAAAATTGAATACTCACCTAACGGTAATTTTCCTTTCCAGATGTATCCATGGCAGCACGATCGGGTTAAACCCCGCCCCCTTTAACCCCCATAGGACCTTAATAGTATAAATTTCTCCCTTTAACTCCTCCCCCTAGTCTCATACTCCTCGTAATCACCGAATCTAGGGAGGGAGCCTCGTGCTGCCATGGATACATCTGGAAAGGAAAATTACCGTTAGGTGAGTATTCAATTTTCCTTATTCCATATGTCTCCATGTCAGCACGATCGGGAGTTAACTAGTAATAATCAATACAGGGAGGGATGAGGTGCAATGCTGGCAAACAATTTATTTACAACTTATAACATGTTAACTGTTAGTACATTGGTTCCAAACTGCAATGTCGAGTTTGCTGCTGGATCAACTCTATAATGTTTTATGAATGTGTTCATGGACGACCAATTGGCCGCCTGACAAATCTTTTCCGGTGACACTTTAGTAAACGCTGCCCATGATGTTGCCACTCCTCTGGTAGAGTGAGCGTTTACTTGTTCTGGGGGAGTAAGATTATTAATCTTATATGCCTCCTGAATTATTTTTACTAGCCAATTGGCTATAGTCCTTGAGGTGGCTGCCTGGCCCCTTCTATAACCTGTTGGGATCACGAATAATCTCTCTGTTTTCCGGAATTCCCTAGTCTGAGATACATAAAGTTTAAGTGTTTCTCCTACGTCTAATGGATGGGGGATCGGATTATTGTCCTCTTTTAGTGTTGGTAATGTCCATTCTTGGTTGAAATGATAGACGGTAGCTACCTTGGGCACAAAATGTTGGATTGGTCTTAGAACTACTCGATCCGAAAAGAATGTTAATGAAGGTTCCTCCCATCCGAGAGCTTGGATTTCAGAGACTCTCCTCGCTGAGGCAATAGCTACTAGAAATACTGCTTTATGCGTCAATTGGGTCAATGAGCAATTTACAGATGGTGAGTAAGGGGTTCTTGACAATGTGTCTAGTACTAAGGGTAGATTCCATTTTGGGAAGAAGTTCTTCCTTGGTGGTCTCTCCTTGATGACTCCCTTTAGGAATTGTACTACTAATGGGTGAAAAGCCCATCTTTCGTCAGTCAGTGTCGACAGAGCTGTTATTTGCACCTTCAATGTGCGGTATGCCAGACCTTTGTCTAGGCCAGTTTGTAGAAACTGCAGTATGTCTGTAACCTGTGGATGCAGAGCGTCAATTCCTGACGTGTTGGCAAATTTGAAAAATCTTTCCCAAATTCTGTGGTACGTTATATTAGTGGAAATTTTTCTGGCTTTTAGTATTGTTTGTATTACCTCTTTGGAGCATCCTAAAGACTCCAGCTTCCCCCTCTCAACTTCCATACAGCGAGATTCAATCTTGTTGGATTTGGGTGTACCACTGGACCCTGCGTTAACAGATTGGGTACTGATGGTAGAGGAATAGGGTCTTGCATCTTTAATCTCCACAGGAGTGGGAACCACGGCCTCTTTGGCCAATACGGTATAATTGCTAGCAACGTTACATCTTCCTTGAGTAGCCTCAGCAATAGTCTCTGAATTAATGCTGTTGGGGGAAATACATAGGCCATCTTGAACTGCCATACAGTTGATAGAGCGTCTATTGCTTCCGCTTGTGGAGTCCAAAGTCTTGATATGAATCTCTTGCATTTGGTATTTTTCTGAGTGGCCATCAAGTCGAGTTGAGGGTTGCCCATCTCTTTGCATATTGCTTGAAACACCTCTTGGTTTAATGACCACTCTTTGTGATCCAGTGTTGATCTGCTGAGATAGTCTGCTGTTGTGTTTTGTGCACCTGGAATATATACAGCCGATAGGCTGTGAAAGCTGTTTTCTGCTAGGGCAAAGATTGGAGTTACTTCCTGTAGTAGTCTGTTGGATCGGGTACCGCCTTGTTTGTTGACATACGCCACTGCTGTGCGGTTGTCCATTTGTAATCGAACATCTTTCCCCCTCAGATCGTCCTTGAAGTGTTTTAGGGCCAAGTATGCTGCTCTGACCTCTAGAATATTTGCTGATGTTTTTTTCTGAGATGTCTTCCATATTCCCTGAATAGATTTGGCATGAAGATGTGCCCCCCAGCCCCTGGTGCTGGCATCCGTGGTGACAGTAGTTTGTGCTAACGTCTGAATTGACAAAGTCTTGCTGAGGTTGCTTGGGTCTAACCACCAGTATAGGCTGTTCCTCATCTGTTCCGTTATTAATATCGTCTGGTTCAACTGTTTGGACGTCCATTGTGTTAGGAATCCGTTCTGCCATAATCTGGAATGCCATTGGGACCACCTTACCATAGGTATGGTCGAAGTCATAGACCCTAGAACACTCAGGCAGTGTTTTGCTGTCAATGTTTTGCAACATATTATGTTCTGTATCCTTGTTCGGATCTTCTGTAGTTTCTCTGGTGGTAATCCAATAGTGTTCCTGTCTGTTTGGAGATGTGCCCCTAGAAATATAATGCTTCTTGTCGGTTGAAGATGACTCTTTGCTGTATTCACTTTCCAACCGAACATCTGTAAGTGTTGCAGTAATATCTGTCTGTGAAGCAATATGGATTGTGTGCTCTGGTCCAGAAGAAGCAGGTCGTCCAGATAGTGGTGGAGTCTGAGTCCCTTTAGTCTCAAGAATTCGACTAGTGAGATTAGTATCTTGGTGAACGTCCTTGGGGCTGTGCTGATCCCGAATGGAAGACAACGGAATTGAAGATGCACTTCTCCTATCTTGAATCTTAAGTATTTCTGGAAGTCTGGGTGGATCAGGATGTGCAAATACGCATCCTGTAAGTCTATTGATATGGCCCAGTCGTTCCTTAATACTACCCTGGTTATGGTTTGAAGGGTCTCCATTTTGAATTTGTTGTTTTTGATGAATGAGTTCAATTTTCTTAAGTCCATCACAGGCCTTAGATCTCCTGTCTTTTTCCTGACAAAAAATAATGGGGAGTATATTCCCTGACCTCTTTGTTGTACCGGTACTTCTGTAATCGCGTTCTTCAGTAGTAGGTCCTGAACATAATCTGATAATATCTTCTTCTTGCTTTGATCTCTCGGTATCTTTGTTGGTTGAATTATATTGGGGGGTTCCCTCAGAAATTTCCATCGATGGCCTTCCGCTATTGTTTGCGTGACCCATGCATCTTTGATATTTTCCATCCAGACCTCCCTGAAGGCTTGTAATCTGCCTCCCACTGGTAATGTCTGGATGGATTGACCATCAAAAAGACTTCGCCTGATTTCCAGGCTGGGTGGTCTTTCTTTGTTTGTTGAATTTAAGTAGCGTCGATTGGGAACTTTGCCAGTTCTTTCTGTACTCTCTTCCTGGTCTGTATGCTGTGTTAGATCTATATCTGTTCTGCTGAAAAGAAGATCTTTGAGGGTAGACTGGTTTCTTAGGCTTACGGTCCTGGGGAATCATGCCAGATTTTCCGCCTGTAACTTTCTTAATTGCAGTGTCCATTTCTTCCCCAAATAGGTTTTTTCCGTCGTACGGAATTCTACACCAGTCTTGTTTAGAATTCTGGTCGGCAGACCAACCTCTTAGCCACAAAGCCCTCTTGGAGACCACAGAGTGAATCATTGCTCTAGAAGAGCATTTCAATACATCGATGGCTGCCTCCCCCATAAAGTCCGCTGTTATCTTGACATCGTCTAAGGCGGCTATTATTGCTTCTTTGTCTGCATCAGCTCTTATTGCCTCCTCTATATTATGTATCCAAGATCTCAAAGCTTCGGCCACAGACGTCAGCGCGATGGCTGGTTTACAGGCTCCTCCAGAGGCTATGTATGATTTCTTCAATTCAGAATCTATTTTTTTATCCATTGTGTCCTTAAATGATGCTGCGTCGTCCCTGGGCAGTGTCACGTGTTTGGCTAATCCAATTACTGAGGCGTCTACTTTTGGTGGATCTTCTAAAGTGGAGAGGTTAGTATCTTCCATCGGATATAACTTGTTGAATCTATTGGCTAAGCTAGGTTTTTTATCCACCTTTTTCCATTCGTCAAGCATTATCTCCTTAATTGTGTCAAACAATGGGAATCCCTTGACCGATTTTTTTAAATGAGTGTAATATTCTCTCTGGCTTGTTCCTGGCTGTTCTTCGTCTTCTTGGCGCCATTCAATGGCCTCTCTTATTGATTTGATAAATGGTTGGACGAGGTTGAAGTTAAATCCCACCATTGATTGGTCTTCCTCATCCTGATCGTCGTGTGTAGAAGCTGTCTGATTAGATAGAGGATCCGCTTGCGGGGCCTGTGAAGAGGGTAAGGATGCAATATATGTATTCATAGATTCTTGTACCGCTTCCCTTATCATAGTCGCTATGTCTTTGGGTTGTTCAGTCTCTTTCGCCATACTGTGAAAACAGTTGTGGCATACAGGCTTGCCCTGCATAACATCATCCCCACACGCCCAACAGCGTTTTTTGGATGAGTATCTATGCTCATATCGTCTCCTATTAGGAGATCTACTATGATCACGCCTTCTAGATCTAGAACGTCTCTTAGAGCGGGATCTTCTTCTTGACTTTGATCTTCTTCTATAGGATGAACGATTTCTATTCGATTCCCTTGATCGAGATCTTGATCTTGATTTAGACCTCGACCTTGTACGCTCTTTACGAGGTTGCTCGGTGTTGCTGAAAGGCAATAAACAGCCAATCAGATAGCACTCTTTTAAGTAAAAGGGAATAAACAGAACTTCACTTACTCCCCTCTTACTTCTTGTTCTGTAACTGGTCATTTTCTGGTACTGTATTTCCCTGTGGAAAGCAGGGATTTGGTTCCATATCAACAGCATCTGCTGCAACAAAAATATGCCAATATAAGTTTGATATGCTCAATTTTCCCTATTTTACACCCCTATATATATATACATATAGCCCTAATGTATATAGCAACAGAACTATAGTAACTATAGAACTATAGCAAACTATAGCAAATCTATGCACTTTCTTCCATTATACTACTGCTGCGTAGAGTGCCTGAGAAAAAAAAAAAAAAGAAGTCACCTGCTTCCATAGTGTAGGTGTCCCAGGCAATGTACTGTGTCCAGGGTGCAGAGCGGTATGACCACGTCCTTGCTCTAGGCTTGTCCGCACAGATCTGCTGGTTAGCAGGCTTAAATATGCCTCGCTCCGCCGCCTGACCAATCAGAGCCTAGATGGGCGGTGACGCCAGCCAGCACCCAATCACTGCAGCATAGCAGAGGAAGTTGGGCGGAGAGACGGCGCTGACACGCATAGTGGAGCGCACGCTACCCCAGCCTGAAAGAGATACAAACATACGGAACACCAGAAGCGGCGGCCATTAGCCGCACTCACGCTGTGCAGGGCACTAGAAGGCAATATAGTGCCCTGCTCCCTGAGGCCAGAACCAGGGATCCCCGCGCCATGCCATTTAGTTATAGCGGTGGGGACATCACATAGGAGAGGCTAACCTATGTGGTAAGGTAAGAGGGTTCTTATCTTTATCTTCCGCGTTGTCAGCATTGGTCCATGGAGGTTTAGTTGAGGTGAATGCGAGGAAAGAAAAAAGACTAGGGGGAGGAGTTAAAGGGAGAAATTTATACTATTAAGGTCCTATGGGGGTTAAAGGGGGCGGGGTTTAACCCGATCGTGCTGACATGGAGACATATGGAAATCCCTAAATACTTGACTCCAATTTACATCCTTTATCTTAGGACCCCAATCTCTTTCCCAACCAACCAAAACCTGGGTCTGCTCAGCCTTCTCGTTAGAAATTAAAAAATTATAAATTTTTCCCAGCGCCTTATCAGGTGTTATACTTGCTATAAAGTAAGATTCCACACTATTCAGACTTCTTATGGCAGCCTTTTTTTCCAAAGATGTTACAAAGTTATTTACTTGGAAATTTTCCCAGCCACGTTGATAGGGCCACTGAACCATCTAGAAGGTGCCAAATTCTCAGTTCTTCATCTAATTTATTTATGACAAACCAGCCAGAAGATTGGCCTGGAATGAAATCAGGGTTATTATGCAGCTTCTGTAACGGGGTCTGGTTTCTTGCTTTCTTTGGTTCTGAATTCATCAGCTTTAAAACCACTTGCAACGTTGGTCTGATAAATGGGTGGGTTGATCCGCCTATTAATCCCTGAATTACTTTAGGTATCCATGGGAGCGCTTTCTGAAAGTCAACACAATGGGATTCCATTCTGACCCAGGTCTTACCTCCCACAATCTTGTTCCATTCAAGCATCCACTTTAAAAGATTTGTCTGATAACAGGCCAGGTCAGGCGCCGCCAATCATCCGTCCTCTCGTCTCCTAATAAGCCGATGATATGCAATTCTTGGTACTTTATTATTCCATATACATTTTTGGAAAAGCCTATGTAACGCTGGTCTAAACAGGTCAGGGCATTTCAACATTAACTTAATTGAGCAAAGCCCAAATTAGGGAAAAGAGGCACCCTGATGTGTATACAATGAATTAAAGCCGGTTTTAAATCGAAAAATGTGAGGTGGCTTACCTCAGTGACAAAATTCTTGTGTCAACAAATAATTTTTATTCAGCACAGGCAATACGTTTTGCGGGTTTGAGCCCAATCCTCAGGCCAATCACAGTGCCAGTTGAGAAAAAAAAACAGCAAAGGGAGCCTTTCTGTGTTAGGCAGATTGTATGGAGGAGACTTTGAGTAGAAGTTGGTGAATTTCTCCCACATGTGCTGTGAAGATTTGATGATGGATTTCTGGCATTCTGTGGATTTACACCAGGCTTCCATTTTGATCTGCTGTTTGATTGCAGTCTGGCTTCTCTGCAAGTAATATTTTATCAATAAAAACATAGTCTGAGGAGGCAAGTTTATCCATTTTAATTTTTTTGCTCCACTGATCTGTCTTGGTTCACTTAATTGTAAGAGTTGGCTGGGGCTTTCCATGGGATGATGTAGCTGGACTATGTCAGGGCAGAGAATACTGGGCCTTGCCAATCTGATGAATGTGCACCCGTTTGTGTCTTTGAATGCACATGTCACAATTCCTTACACCCTCCAACCCGGATTCTTTCATTCTTTCAGGCCTACTTCTGAATGAATCATTCTTAACAATATACCATTAGCATATATCCAAAAACTGCAGTCCTCCCGAAGTATCTTTTCTTGGACTCGTTAGCTCCCATATTCCAAACGTCATTAAAAAAAGTTGAATATGAATTAAAAGATGCAATCACCCTTAGGCCACATACACACATCAGACCATAGTCTTGAAAATGAAAGATCACAGACCAATTTTACCCCCTTCCATGTAGTATGAGAGCCATACATACACAGCCTTTTCTATGGAGCTGAACTCCTCATCAGACAGAAATCTTTGCAAGATGCTGCACACACAGATGCTGTACAGACACAAAAGATCAGTATCTGCAAAAGATTTGTTCCTGCAAATTGCATTCATAGTCTATGAGATCTGCAGATTATCATACACACCTTGTTTAACTGACATTCATCTGCAGATCAGACAATCATCTGCAGATCTGAAAATCCATCCTGGTGGATCTGATCTGCAGATGAATGTCTGAAGTATCCTAAAAAAAAACCAAGTTTCACTTAGACAAGACAAATAACATTTATATCGCGCTTTTCTCCTGGCGGACTCAAAGCGCCAGAGCTGCAGCCACTAGGACACGCTCTATAGGCAGTAGCAGTGTTAGGGAGACTTGCCTAAGGTCTCCTACTGAATAGGTGCTAGCTTACTGAACAGGCAGAGCCGAGATTCGAACCCTGGTCTCCTGTGTCAGAGGCAGAGCCCTTAACCACTACAATCCAGCCACAGCCACTTACCTGGGGCTTCTGACAGCCTCCTGCGGCTGACCTGTTCCCGCAAAGTTACCATACGTTCCTCCGTTCCCACGCCACGGCTCACTTTCACTTCACGCAGTTGGAGTGCACTGCCCTGGCAGTGCACGTCCTCATTCACGCTCCCGTTTCCAGTAGCATACTGCGCCAGTGCAGTAGAGATTTTCTCATACTGCGCCTGTGCAGAATTCTCCGGTCTACAGGAACGCGTACGAGGATATGCGTCCAAGGCGCAGTGGACGTCGACTTAGAAGTTTGCTCCCACAACGTAAAGAAAAGTGAGCCGTGGTGAGGGGACGGAGAATCGTTCAGAGATGGCGCGGGCACAGGTCAGTTGCAGAAGCCCTAGGTAAGTGAAGCTCTTATTTTTCTTAGGATTCTGCCTAAAGGCAGACTGCGCGGCCCGCATTCCTAGCATGCCTTTCCTCCTCCTCTCTTTCCCCCTTCTCTCCCTGCAGAGTCGCGAGCGGGTGATTAGTGGGGGTTAACTCACCTACACAGTGCTTCCTTGTTATCATGTCTCCATGGCAACAGGCTGTCACGTGACACATGGCAACCAGCTTGTAATACGCTCGTGACTCTGCAGGGGGGGGGGGGGTTAATCCAGCCACCTATCGGCGGGCCGGATCGACATCGCATGCGGGCCGAGCCGTAGTTTACCCAGGGCTGGCCTAGAACATACCAAAACCTGATTCAACAGCTGACTGTGATCCAGGCTGGTTGGCCTTAGGCACTTCTATGAGCCTCATCCAAAGTACTGTCTTTGTCTAATCAAGAGATTGACAAACCTTATTTACACCAAAAATGTGCATCAGAAGATTTGTATGCCTCTAAAATTGTGCCCAATTTATAAAAGGGAGGGAAGCATTGCTCTGGGTAATTTTCCCTCATATATTGCTTAAAATGGCAAACATCTGTAGCCAGCTGTTTATCGTGTGTGGTGTTAAAATCCACCCAGCAACCCTCATTCTACTTCTTGTGCTCCCTTTTCCCATTTCAGCAGAGTATTATTAATATTTTGTATTTATGGAGCGCCAACATCTGACGGCAGCGCTGTACAGAGTATATGGTCTTGTTACTCAACTGTCTCTCAAAGGGGCTCACAATCTAATCCCTACCCTAGTCATATGTCTATGTATGTATCAGGTAGTGTATGTATCATAGTCTAGGGCCAATTTAGGTGAAAACCAATTATATGTATGTTTTTGGGATGTGGAAGGAAACTGGAGTGCCCGGAGGAAACCCACACAAACACAGGGAGAACATACAAACTCTGTGCAGATAGTACCCTGGCTGGAATTTGAACTGGGGTCCCAGTGTTGAACCAAATTTCTTTTTTCTCAGTTGTTCTCAGAATAAAGGATCACTTCCAATGAAAATGCAAACCTATGAAATTAAAAGCCTTATCCACCCCTTGGTCTTTCTGTTGTTTGTGATTAGTAAAGGTGTCCTGTGAGAACCTGTGCTATGTGGCCACTATATCACTGAAAATGAACCTTTTTTCAATTAGAAGATTTACTTCTGTGTTTTACCTCCTGCTGAAATCGTGACATTGGATGACAACAAACCTCCTGATGATGTATTGTAGGTAGTGTCCATGCTTATGCACACGTGTGTCTTAAATAGATCACGAATGGTGTACATGAAAAAGAGGAGCCAGGGAATGTGGGCTTCCAGTTTCGGCAAGTAGAATAATGGTAAATTTATTGATATTCTACTGTTTAATTTGGACATTACGATAGTAACATATCGGTGAATAATACCGATATATTGCTCCAACTAGACCTAACCCCATTCTCACACAGGGCACTCTCTCAAATCATGCCTAACCTTAACCACCCCCTGTCGTTACCTAACCCTAAATCTCCCCCTTCCGATGCCTAAGCTTAACCAACCCCCCACACACACACACCACGCCTAACCTTAAAGACCCCTCATGCCTAACCTTAAAGGACACCCGAAGTGAAAATAAACTAATGAAATAAACAATTGTATCTATCAGGGCTGTGGAGTCGGTACAAAAATCTTCCGACTCCAACTCTGACTCCTCAGTTTATGAAACCACGACTCCGATTCCGGGTACCCAAAATGGCTCAGACTCCTTGACTCCGACTCCTTAGGGTTCGTATAGACGTACGATAAAGATCGTTCGTTACGAACGATTCGTGACGTTTACACGATATTCAAATTAGACCGAAAAGATCGTTCGTAATGAACGATTGTGTACATACGTGAACGATATAAGTATAAAGTACTGAACGACGAACGATAAAAAAATTTGTCGTGCGCAAACGGGAATTACGTTATGACAGGCAATAAGAACATGCGTACTACTCCACAGATAATCATTATCGGACGATCTTTGTACACACTGCAACAATTGAACGATTATCTTTTGAAAAAATCCGCCGGGTTGGATCGGTCGGATTGAACGATAACGGTCGTTATCGTTCAAAAAACGATCGTTGGAAATTTTGGAACGCACGATTATCGGTCCGATTGTCGTTCTCGTTCGTTTTCGAACGATCGTTATCGTATGTGTGTACTCAGCTTAAGTCTAATACTTAACAGGGCTGTGGATTTTGTACAAAAATCATCCGACTCCCGACTCAGTTTATGAAATCAACGAATCCAACTCCGACTCTGGGTGCCCAAAATTGCCCCGACGCCCTGGTATCTATCTTCCTTCTCCTAAAAATGACTTTTTAAGATGTTCCTCAGTTTTATTATTTGTTTAAATCTACTTTTTAAGTTTTAACAGTTTTATTGTTTTTGCTCAATGACACATTCATTGACGTATGCCAGAGCTAAAATCTATGAACTATTGTCCTTTTTTATCTCTTTCCTGCTCTCAGAAGCCATTTTCTGCTAGGAAAGTGTTTTATAGTTGGAATTTCTTATCAGTGAGGGTCACACTGTAGTCACTTCCTGTCTGAGTCAGGACTAAGTCAGCCACTTACATACCTGATATTAACTCTTTCAGGCAGAGAAAAAAAGGAACACAGCATAGTTATTTGTGTGCTTGGCACTGTACATACCCATGTCTATCTCACCATGTCACTTCGGGTATCCTTTAACTACTAACCCATGCATAACCTAAACACCCTCCCCAAGGATGTATCCTTAACCGTGTCCATATCACCCCCTCCCCGCTATTACACCACAAAAAATGTATAGGGCATTCATAGAGAATAGTACAAATGTGCATCGACAAATAGCGTACGCCATGATGAAAAATGCAGCTACAAATAGCGGGTGCAAGCAAGTTTTCTTAATTTCAATAGACTTCAGCAAATATCAATGCAGCATTGGTTGCAGTGCAAGTGCAGCACTATGCAGCCATCCATCCCCTGGCACAAATACATATTGCAGTGCCCTCATCCCCTGGCACGAATACGTATTGCGGTGCCTCTACCTACAAAATATCAGTAATTTAGTTAAGCGGTATTTTACAATGTACTATCCGGTGTCCATTAACACTTAAAGCGAATCCTAGATGAAAAACTAACTATAACAAGTAACTTGTCTATATATCTTATCTAAAGTTTAGATAGTTTACACAGCAAATCTAGCTGCAAACAGCTTTAATAGAATATGATTGATTATTCCTGTGATACAATGACTGCAGCCATGTTGTTTGTAAACATTACACAGAAGCAGGCTTATCTGCATCTTGAGCAAAAAAAACCTAAACCCCCCCTCCTCCTCCCTCCTCCCTTCTGCCTCTGAAATCTCTGGCTAGTAATACCTCCCTCTCCTCCTGCCCAGACTGAGCTCCCATGAGCCCTTGCTACTGTCTGAAACTGCCTTGGCTCTCTGAAAACCTGTGGGCGTGGCTTCTTTAGTTTATAGGGAATTAGAGCATTAAAACAAAAACAAAAAAGTATTTGGCTTGAGGAATGCCCTATAAACAATAGGAAAGGAACACAATTATGCAATGAGTAAAAGTTCATCTCGGATCCACTTTAAACTCTCCCCTGTTAGGGCTCTTTTCTTGAGTTTTGCTTGCTGCATTTTGTGATCCGATTCTGACTTCTGATGGATTGCAAAACGCAGGGTACAGTTAAACCCATGGAAATGGCAGCGACCCTTTCTATAAGTGCGATCCTATTGTGGAACTATTTTGTCCTGAGCGCAACCGTAGTCCTACTGCGTTTGGGTGTGATCAATCTCCTATACTAGGTATAGTAGCTTAATCGCAGTGGAAATTAGTAAGAAACGCAATCCCATCTCCGTGTCTAAACGCCTGCCGATCCTGGTGCCCAGATAACCTGATGCGCTGCCACTCCCCCACGCCCACTCACGCAGAACATATCCAACCACTCATTCAGTCGATTAACTGTCCAAAAATGGATCTAAAGTGAATTGATCACGTTGGGGGCAATAGATGTCTGTCAGACTTGATCAAACTGATAGAATCGACTGTATGGCCAACTTAATCACCAACAGACCTCTAAGTTATCTGACACTGAATCCATTAAAACGTTTTCAGCTAAAATATTAGTATGCCCACATACATTACAAAGGATAGCTATTTAAATGAAGTGTAATTACTATTCCTTAATGACTGTGTATGTAATTTTATGTACCTTGCTGTTGTGTAAGACTGAACCTGTGTTCCTCTCCTGTGCACAATGCAGCATGGAAAAAAAACTGTTGAGCAAGTTAGGGAGTATCTTTACAGATGCTGAACAATGAAAATGACTGAGATACGCTAAATATAAATGAAGTCTGTATACACAAGACATGAGGAGCTCTATACTATGTACAGGTAGATTATAGATAGCAGCTTCCTGGTTCTCTCCACTCCTCCCCCTCCTGCTCCTCCTCTCACAGGTGTTGTGGTGCAGCAGGCTCAGAGCATAGTACACAGGAGATCACTGGTAACTGGTAAGTAATAACTATATTACATGTGCTGTTCAGGCATCTGAATATACTCTCTTTGCACTGTTTGTGGTTTTCTGCTTTTGCCAGAAAACTTCTCTACCTTTTATCTTTCTCTCTCCGTTACCTGCCTGATATACCCACTGCATTCCTTCCTGCCCTGATCATGTGCCTGCTTGTAGCTGTGGGCTGTCATGTCTGTAGAGTGAACAGTGTTCCCCTGTGTCAGTTTCTTTGGTCTGGCCATTGTGTGGAATCAGCTGTGGATGGCTCCTGGGCTGGCAGTGCCCAAGTCTGTGCAGTAGTTTTGTCTCTGTTGCGAAATGCCTCTGAACAGGGTGGCACCAGTGAAAGTACTTTCCTGGCTGAGCGCACCTGGAATGTTTGTGTGACCTTGGGCTGGTCACATTCCTTTATCTATTTCTATCTTAAAGCTGGCAAATTGTGTTTAACATTGGATTTTGTGTGCAAATTATTCTTACAGTCACTGTGTGTGTGTGTGTGTGTGTGTGTGTGTGTGTATGTCACAGGTTTTACTGTCAAGGTATGTGTGTGTCATTGGTTTTGTGTGCAAATTATTCCTAGAATCACTTGATATTATTGTTATAATTAAGCATTTATATCGTGCTGACATTTTTATAGCACTTAACAGAGAAAACACTGAAAACATTATGGCTTCAATCCACTGATGCTGGGAATACACGAGTTTTTTTTGGCAGATTTACTTTCCGATCGATTTTCCGATCCTTTTTTCCGATCGATTTCTATTCACTACTATGAGAAAATCAATCAGAAAAATGATTGAAATCAGATGTCGGAAATTATCTATCGAGCCTTCTGTCTGCCGAAAAAAACTCATGGTGTATTCCCAGCATAGTGCCTGGTACACACCATGCAATTTTCCGTCAGATAGATGGGTTGAAACAATTATTTCTGACAGGTCCGATCTGATTTCCAAACATTTTTCTGATCAACTTTGTGTAGAAGTGATCAGAAAATCGATCAGGAAAACGATCAGAATGGACCTGATTTGACTTGTCTATCTGACAGGCATTAGACACGTTAGGTAAAAATGCTCGGTAATGTACTTAATGCTGTATTTTAGACTTTCTTTTTCAAATTCACTAAGAATTTCACACATGGGACCATAAGCAAATTAACTTTTTTTCTCATGAATTATCTCCTAAGAGATAATTTTTCATCTTAAGATAACTTTTTAGCACTTTGCAATGGAAAAGTACCAAAAAGTAGGTGAAAAAGTACTATCAAAATTATTTTGAGCATTTTCTTGCTTGCTGGTGGGTTAAAATGCATTTTATTTACAAGTTGCTAAAATATCACCTAGGAGAAATTTCAGGTGAAAAAGTAAATTGCATATGGGATATGGGGTAATAGTTTGATAATTTACTGAAAAACTGCTTGACAATTTTCTTCGATTTTTACCTCATGTGGTATTTCATTGGGTATTTTAAGGAACAGTGCAGTATATTATTCATATATTTCATTCATTATTGAAGTGCGGATAAAATGGATGAAGTATCTGATACAGATAGCATTTCATTTTATTATTATACTGACAAGTAAAGTGCAACTCCAAGCTGCATAGAATTAATAGAAAATTTGTATCAACTCAAAACCATTAGCTTATTAACTATTTTTATTTACAACATAGCATTGAAATTAGGGAAATATGTGTTTTCATGATTAACTTTTGTATTTTCCAGAATAGTTATGACCTTTTTTCTGCGGTTTCCTCCCTTCTATAACCTTACAGAATGGCTGTTACCAACAGCTCCATGCGGGAGATAAATACTGAACATCCCACTTGGTTTTACCGCATGCTCTAATATTTTTGAATTTACATTTATTGAAGTATTTACCGCTTTAGTCGGTAATTTTAGTTTTCCATGCGGTCTCAAAGCCTTAGTGAATTGACATTTCACAAAATGTTCGCATAAAAAAGCTGTTTTCTGCTTTACTGAATGTGGCAAGGCTTAGTGAATTGAAGCCAACTATCCCTCACTAAGAGGAGCTCCAAATTCAGTGTCCTTAAAGGACTTATGAGGCCAAAATCTTTAAAAAAGTCAAGTACCTGCAAGATGTTTAAATGCACGGAGGACGCCGTCCGCGCCCTCTGTGCAGTTCCGCCAGGTCCCCTTCCTGAAAGCGCCCCCCATGCCGAGTGCAACCCCACAGGCCGGGTCGGGCTCTCATGCCACTCCTAATATGGCCGCCGGAGCTGGCCGCGGCTGCGCAGTCTGCATTGCCGCGAGTGCGGCTGCGCAGCTCTAGGGCCAACCCCTCCGATCCACACTACAGTGCGTGGTTCTGAGGGTTGGCCCTAGAGCTGCGCAGCCGCACTCGCGGCAATGCGGACTGCGCAGCCGCGGCCAGCTCCGGCGGCCGTATTAGGAGTGGCATGAGAGCCCGACACGGCCTGCGGGGTCGCGATCGGCACGGGGGGCGCTTTCAGGAAGGGGACCCGGCGGAACTGCACGGAGGGCGCGGACGGCGTCCTCCGTGCATTTAAACATCTTGCAGATACTTGACTTTTTTAACGGTTTTGTCCTCGTAAGTCCTTTAAAGTGGATCCGAGATAAACTTTTACTCATTGCATAATTGTGTTCCCTTCATATAGTTTATAGTGCATTCCTCAAGCCAAATACTTTTTTGTTTTTGTTTTAATACTCTAATTCCTTATAAACTAAACAAGCCTCGCCCACAGCATTTCAGAGTGCCTTGGCATTTTCAGACAGTAGCAAGGGCTTATGGGAGCTCAGTCTGGGCAGGAGGAGGGGGAGGTGTTACTAGCCAGAGATTTCAGAGGCAGAGGGTAGGAGGGAGGAGGGGAAACTAGGTTTTCACAGGCTGAGGGCTGGAGATGCAGATCAGCTTGCCTGTGTGTACTGTTTACAAACAGAGCATGGCCGCTGTCATTGTATCACAGGAAAAAATAATCAAATTCTGTTGAAGCTGTTTGCTGCTAGATTTGCTGTGTAAACTATCTAAATATATAGACAAGTTATTTGTTATAGTTAGTTTCTCATCTCGGATTTGCTTTAATTTAGTCCTAGTCAAGTGTTCACCTCGGTCTAAGGTGCTTTATCCAACCAGTATGGTACTGGGATGTAGGAGGGGCCCCATGCAAGTTCAGGGAGAGCACACAAACTCTGTGCAGATTATGTCATGGTCAGGGATCAAACCTGGGACTCTAGAGATATAAAGCGAGTATGCTAGACACTCAACCACTATGTTGCCTATGCAAGATTTGGGCCACTGGTTTGTAAGTATATTTTTCAGGGGGTACTTATGTCTTAGCCTGTCAACTTAACAACTGATTTTAGGTAGCTTGGAGAGAACTTAATTGGAAGAGCACAAACCTCTCCTATGCCTAAAATTAACCTCTCCTCCGTCTAACACTCACCTCTCCTCTACAATGCCTAACACGAGAGCTTAATATTAGGCATCGAAGAGGGGAGGTTAGCATTAGGCAGAGGAGAGGGGAGGTTACTGTAAAGCAGATGGGCGGGGAGGCTAATGCTAGGCAGAGAAGAGGAGAGATTAGTGTTAGGCAGAGTAGTGGGGATTCTAATGTTTGGAAGAGGAGAGGGGAGGTTAGTTTTAGGCAGAGGAGGGAGGCTAATGTTAGGCAGAGGAGAGGGGAGGTTAGTGTTAGGCAGAGGAGAGGGGAGCTTCGTGTTAGGCAGTGGAGAGGGGTGGTTCGTGTTAGGCAGAGGAGAGGAGAGGTTAGTGTTAGCCAGTGGAGAGGGGAAGGTTAGTGTTATGCAGAGAAGAGGGGAGGTTAGTGTTAGGCAGTGAAGAGGGGAAGGTTAGTGTTAGACAGATAGTGTTAGGCAGAGGGGAGGTTAGTGTTAGGCAGAGAAGTGGGGAGTCTAATGTTAGGCAGAGGAGAGGGGAAGGTTAGTGTTATGCAGAGGAGAAGGGAGGTTAGTGTTAAGCAGTGAAGAGGGGAAGGTTAGTGTTAGACAGATAGTGTTAGGCAGAGGAGAGGGGAGGTTAGTGTTAGGCAGAGAAGTGGGGAGTCTAATGTTAGGCAGAGGAGAGGGGAGGTTAGTGTTATGCAGAGGAGAGGGGAGGTTAGTGTTAGGGAGTGGAGAGGGGAAGGTTAGTGTTAGACAGATAGCGTTAGGCAGAGGAGAGGGGAGGTTAGTGTTATGCAGAGAAGTGGGGAGTCTAATGTTAGGCAGAGGAGAGGGGAGGTTAGTGTTAGGCAGAGGAGGGGAGGCAAATGTTCGGCAGAGGAGAGGTGAGTTTAGTGTTAGGCAGAGGAGAGGGGAGGTTACTGTAAGGCAGATGAGTCGGGAGGCTAATGTTACGCAGCGCAGAGGAGAGGTTAGTGTTAGGCATAGGAGAGGGAATGCTAATGTTTGGCAGAGGAGAGGGGAGGTTAGTTTTCGGCAGAGGTGGGAGGCTAATGTTAGGCAACTGAGAGGGGAGGTTAGTGTTAGGCAGTGGAGAGGGGAAGGTTGGTGTTAGGCAGAGGGGAGGTTAGTGTTAGGCAGAGAAGTGGGGAGGCTAATGTTAGGCAGAGGAGAGAGGAAGTTAGTGTTAGGCAGAGGAGGGGAGGCAAATGTTAGGCAGAGGAGATGGGAGGTTAGTGTTAGGCAGAAGAGATGGGAGGTTAGTGTTAGGCAGAGGAGAGGGGAGGTTAGTGTAATGCAGAGGAGAGGGGAGGTTAGAGTTAGACAGAGGGGAGGTTAGTGTTAGGCAGTGGAGAGGGGAAGGTTGGTGTTAGGCAGAGAAGTGGGGAGGCTAATGTTAGGCAGAGGAGAGGGGAGGTTAGTGTTAGGCAGAGGAGAGGGGAGGTTACTGTAAGGCAGAGAAGTGGGGAGGCTAATGTTAGGCAGAGGAGAGGGGAGGTTAGTGTTAGACAGAGGAGGGGAGGCTAATGTTAGGCAGAGGAGATGGGAGGTTAGTGTTAGGCAGAGGAGATGGGAGGTTAGTGTTAGGCAGAGGAGAGGGGAGGTTACTGTAAGGCAGAGAAGTGGGGAGGCTAATGTTAAGCAGAGGAGAGGGGAGGTTAGTGTTCGACAGAGGAGGGGAGGCTAATGTTAGGCAGAGGAGATGGGAGGTTAATGTTAGGCAGAGGAGAGGGGAAGATATTGTAAGGCAGAGGAGAAGGGAGGTTGGTGTTAGGCAGAGGAGGGGAGGCTAATGTTAGGCAGAGGAAAGGGGAGGTTAGTGTTTTGCAGAGGAGCGGAGGGGGTTAGTATTAGGCAGAGGAGAGGGGAGATTACTGTAAGGCAGATGAGTGGGGAGGCTAATGTTAGGCAGAGTAGAGGACGAGGTTATTATTAGACAGAGGCTAGGTTAGGGTTGGGAAGAGGAGAGGTTAGGTTTAGGCAGAGGAGAGGAGGGCTAATGTTAGGTAGAGGAGTGGGGAGGCTAATCTTAGGCAGAGAAGAGAAGAGGTTAGTGTTAGGCAGAGGAGTGGGGAGGCTAATGTTAGGCACAGGAGAGGGGAGGTTAGTGTTCGGCAGAGGAGGGGGAAGCTAGTGTTAAGCAGAGGAGAGGGGAGGTTACTGTAAGGCAGATGAGTGGGGAGGCTAATGTTAGGCAGAGTAGAGGACGAGGTTAGTGTTGGGAAGAGGAGAGGGGAGGTTAGTGTTGGGAAGAGGAGAGGGGGAGGTTAGTGTTAGGCAGAGGAGGGGAAGGTTAGTGTTAAGTTGCCCACTAGTGACTTCACTTTCTAGTGAAAAATCGTATGAGTGATCAGATAATTCTTATTGGAAGTGAAATATAATATATCGTTCACTACACCATCAACAAACCAATCTTTGCTTTCTATCTTTCTCAACCGACAAGAAAATTCAAATTTTGTCTTAACAAAAATCCAATCGGATAATCGTTTGTAATTGACTGTTCCCATCAATGGAGATTATTTACAACCAATCGGATCACATCTGATCAGAATTATCTGATTGCTCAAACGATTTTTTGCTAGAAATTGGACCGTTAGTGGCCACATTTAGGTAGAGGAGAGAGGAGTTAAGTGTTGGGCAGAGGAGTGGGGAGGTTAAGGTGGCCACCAGTGTTCCAATCTTTTTCATCCAATCTAATCAAATCTATGTAGTAGAAGAGTAAACTCAGAGAATGTATTGAATGTATAATTTAGGCAGTCCCTTATTTTACATAGAAATTGTAAGATTGGATTAAAAAAAAAAAAATAGGATCATTAGTGGCCACCTTAAGGCAGAGGCGAGAGAATGTTAGTGTTAGTTAAGTGCTCTTCTGGTGAAGGTCTCTCTCTACTGTATCCAAGCAGTGTTATCATTAGTGTGTGTGTGTATTATTCCTACTGTCATATAACAGCAAAAATGATTGTTATTGTTGTAGATAAATGTTTGTGTTCAAATTATTGCCACTATCCTTGTATGTGTGTGGTGTGTTTTGATGTCACCTGCTTTTCTCTATCTGCAGATTGGAAACTTCCTCCTGTGAAAGATAAGCCAGCAACTCTCCACAAGAATGACTGGTGAGAATTGGCACTCAATTGCATTGTGACACGACATACTTGGACCTCCAGCACAGCCCTGACTGCCAGCTAACTGCAACCACACTTTCTTTTCTAAGTAAATGTATTTCACTGATACAGGTTGCCCTTGTCCTGGCAGACTGGGGTGCTGTGCTGTATTGCTCGGTTTGAGCTGTAAGCTGTCAGCTCTGCAGCAAATTGCCTATCTTTCATTATGGGTAAAACTGACCGGTCTAGGGGTTCCATGCAGCCATTGGCAACTGAATTGTTGAACAGAAATCAGACAAGTGACATCACTCAAGGCTGCAACTGAAATGAAAACCAACAGAGGCATGCAGAGCCCCACGGGCTAAATACATGCCTTGAATGCAGATCAGATGCAAATTATGTACTAATTCCTAATCTAAAAATTTGAATGCAGATTGAAGCACATGAATGCAGCTAGCCAAAAAGTATACTTATGTTAATTTTGTACAGCAGGAGAGTCGAGACATGGCAGCACTTCCAGACAGAGGCTGTACCTGAATTAGCTACCTGGAAAGATGTGCCGAGCTTCAGAATATGGACAAAATTACACAACTTGCATTCAAAACAGGTACAGCAAAGGAGGGCTTTAGCTTCAGTATAAATAATATGTGCACAAATTATTCCCTACTAGACTTCCTTCCGACGATGACAGGCCCTCAAGGGGAAGACCTACCGCTAGTCTAACAATAAAAACATAATTTTTCCCTAGTGCTGCTAGTCATAAATGGTATACACATTATAAGTATACTTTTTGGCTAGCTGCATTAATGTGCTTCAATCTGCATTCAATTTTTTAGATTAGGAATTAGTACATAATTTACATCTGATTTGCATTCAAGGCATGTATTTAGCCCCTGTGGGGCTCTGCATGCCTCTGGTGGTTTTCATTTCAGATGCAGCATTGAGCTATGTCACTTGTTTGATGTCTGTTTGAAGAAATGTGTATACCAATGCAAGTTGTGTAATTTTGGCCATATTCTGGAGCTCTGCACATCTTTTTCAAGTAGCTAATTTGGGTACAGCCTCTGTCTGGATTGCTGCCAATGTCTCCTGCTGAATTGTTGAACAGACAGCCAAGGCCTTCAACCCTTTCCAATATAATTTTTGGATCACCCACGTGTGCCACCCAGCACTTACTTTTTCCCAGTTTGTGGGGGGTGGAGGGCTAGGGGCAGGCATGATCCAGAGATTGCTGCAGTGGTGGGGATCCAGAGGGTCTCTACCTCCTCATACTGGTGCACGGAGGCAATCTGGCATCAGTAGGAGGGGTGGGGCTAACACCAACTCGCATGCTGTAGCTCCGCCAAATGTGTAAAAAAAGAAAAGAAGCTAAGAGCAGGTGACAGCTGCTGCTTTGATATGGTTCAGCATGATCCTGCTGTTCTAACTGTGAAGGGGCGGGACCAGTGACATCACTAGAGGGGTGTGGTAGGTGCAGTACGCACCAGGTGGCACAGGCAGAGGGGGTGATACCCAGCTCCAGGCTAAGGGACCGTGGAGTAGGGCTATGTAAATATAGCCAAGACTATTGCCCAACTCCTCTCTCCCCTATAGCAAATGGGGCCAGTATAACCTCTTCCCAACCCCATTCTCAACAAATGTAACAAGTAACGATACTACAAAATAAGTATTATTGGTTTTGTTTAGCCTGGAGAGATTGGAGGTTCATTGGGTAAAAGAGGGGTGATACCATGAGTTTTCGCCCCGGGTGACACCAGCCCTAGTGACACCTCTGGGCGGGGCACAGACCGTGTTCTTTGGGAAGTTTGCAGTTTATAGCTGTGGAAGTCTGTGGTGCAGGAAACAGCTGGAGAAGAAACGATCTTCAGTAGATAATTTAGCGTATCCATTTGCTTACAGACAGGTAAAAACAAGCTTTGAGGGGTTTTTCAGTGCCGGGGTAATATTTGTGCCTGGAGTTTGGCTTTGTTTTTATATGGGGTTATAAACCACTTCAGAGACATAAAAAACATCAGTTGATAGTAAATAACTAGAATCACTTACACATCCTATTTAACCATTTCAGCCCGCGGGTATTTTTCACCTTATGGACGAGAGGAATGTTCACATTTCAGCGCTCCTCCCTTTCATTCCCCAATAACTTTATCACTACTTCTCACAACAAAATGATTTATACCTTGTTTTTTTCACCACCAATTAGGCTTTCTTTGGGTGGTACATTATGCTAAGAATTATTTTATTCTACATGCATTTTAAAAGGAAAAATAAGAAAAACATTGAAAAAATTACGTAATTATTTCTCAGTTTTCAGCCATTACAGTTTTAAAATACTACATGCTACTGAAATTAAAATCCACACATTTTATTTGCCCATTTGTCCTGGTTATTGTAGCGTTAAAACTATATTTTAAGTACAAAATAATGTGACAATATTTTATTTGGAAATAAAGGTGCATTTTTTCAGTTTTACATCCATCACTAATTTGTACCCCATAATTTAATAATATACCCTCTTAAAGAGACTCTGAAGCAAAAAAAAAAAAGAAATATGATATAATGATTTGTTTGTGCAGTACAGCTAAAAAATAACACATTAGGAGCAGAGACATAAGTCTAATATTGTTCCCAGTACAGGAAGAGTTAACAAACTCCAGTTATCTATGCAAAAGAGCCATTGAGCTCCACGACTTTCAAAGTGGCAGAGAGGTCTGTCTTCTGAAGCTTGTAATCTCAACTGTATTTTCTTTTTCTCTCCAGAGGACAGTTCAAAAGTTCACTGGCCTGTTCTGTAAAATCATTTACAATGCTGAGTAGTGTGTAAACTGCAAATATTAGCGAATGATGCAATGTTATAAAAACACTATATAACTGAAAATAAAAATATGAGAATATTTTATTTGCTACTAATGTTCTAGTAATTATCCGTACTACACAACCAATTCATATCATAATTTTTTTTTGTCTCAGTGTCTCTTTAACATACATATTAAAGCGGACCCAAACCAAAAAATGTTTTGAATTCAAAATATTTAGTTGTACCACTCTGCCACATACAAAGATAAATAAACACTCCAAGTCTATGAGCATTTCAGTGCCTGCTTTTCACCCTTCTCTTTTCATAACCAGTGTTATACAGGGGGCAGCCATTAGCAATTCCTCCTTTGCCGGACACCACCTACTCCAGCATTTTGCCGGATTTTGTCCCGGCAATATGAAAGGAAGGGAGGTGTTCCTCCCATAAATGTAAAATATTTTATATTTGTCATCATGCAGCTGAAAAAAGGCTGCTATTTATTATTATAAGTTAGAAAATAGATTTTATTTCTGAAATCTTGTATTTTTAATTTGGGTTCACTTTAATAACAATTATTCCCTAATGCCTATAGGTGTAATTTTACTATTTGGCCACAAGATGTCCTCCCACAGTACTTCCTATAAGCGTAAAATATTTACGGTACATAGGAAGCAATGTGTTACACTGTAACTAGGGAAGTGACACAGGCATCCATTCATGCCTGCGATCACGGCGGCCTAGAGGAGAGATAAATGAATGGGAACAATGTTCCCATTCATTAAACTAATGATCGGCAGCGGAAACAAGCGAGCGGGAGGCAGCGTGGTGGCACCAATTAAGAATGAACACTGCTTTTGAACAAAAACAGTGATCATTCTCTGCGGATATGTACGGATTGGCTCAGGGGACTTTTGTCCAATGCCACCAATCCCCCCTGTATCCAGCAACATCGTACGATCGTGCACACAGCCCCCCAAACTGCAGGGACGTGACTATTGCGTCCCTACGGCTGTAGCAGCTGCTGCTGCGGACATGGTGCTCGCATACCAGTGGCAGTAATGGTAAAGATAGATTGCATATGGTGAATTTCGATAAATTTGATCATAAAAAATAAAAACACTTCATGGAGATTCCCATCTTAATAGAGCTACTTTGTCTTGATTCGGCCAGTTACACAGCTTTCATTAGCTTCAGTTTCTTCCTTGGCATGTACTTTTAGCCTACTAGAGATTTTTTTACACATTTAATTTGCCCCACCTTATTTTAGCCAGGTGTTGTGAGTGAAAGCTCCTCAGGCTGGTGCGTATCATACTTTCAGGTCCATGTCGCTTTGCCTCAGGGTGACATGGTGCCTCATGAAATGCAGCTTGCTCTAAAGAGGGGTGGTGCAGCTAAAGTGTGACTAAAGCAAAAGCATTCAAACAAGCACACCATCACAGTCTTTTCAGAGAAAATAAAATGCAAATAGTGAAATTAACAAAGCATATTATATGGTGTGCATTTTTTGTAAATGATCAGCATGACTCGGTATAACGGCAATTCCACTGTCGTTATTGAGGAAGTGAGACCAGTGTGCTGACGACCATCAGGTAGCCATAGCTGCAAAGTGCAGTGCCCAACACTCAGACAGAATGATATTGCTCCTATAGCCTACAGCAGTGTTTCTCAACATTTTATTAGTGTGTACCCCTTTTAAAACCCTGTACTCATCGAGTACCCCCTAGCATAGTAAACATGATCCCAAGTACCCCTTGACAAATATATATTTAATCGTAGTACATTATAATTGGTTCTAAACAATGTGCAAGCATTTATTATTGCTTTTAATTAGCTAAAATACTAATTTGGTGTTGTTTAAATAAGAATTATAATTTTCTAAATCTCTAAATTTGTTATTCTTGGTTAAGTATATCAAGCCTGAGTACCCCCTGGACCCATCAGAAGTACCCCCTGGGGTACGCGTACCGCATGTTGAGAACCTATGGCCTACAGGACCTAAGATCTAAAGCACTAATGTAGGGTAAAGTTACCTGTGTTACTATATTAACGTGCATGTTGCTATGCTAACACGCACATTAACCTGGCCATGCAGGTGGTGCTAAGGGTAACCTAGGGGTTAACTGGCACTGCTACCCCAGCGGTAGTAATGGTAAACTCGCCATGCCCTGCCTGCGCATGGCACCTTTACTGTACATTAGTGCATGAGGCCCATAGTATGCAGCTTGAAGCCAGAACTGACAGGAAGTGCATTTCAATTTGACCCAATTCCAAGCTGCACGCAATGCGTCTTAAATTTGCATGCTATCCGAAATCAATTGCTTGTCATTTACGATCCCTATTACTCAGCTTTCAAACCTTTACACGATATGGGGCTTGATTCAGAAAAGGGTGCTAAGTGTTAGCACGCTAGTCAAAAGCCACTTTGCATGTGCTAACATGCTTTGCACGTGCTAAGTAGTTAGCACATGCAAACTACTTAGCACCGTAGTTAGCACATGTAAACTACTTAGGACCGTAGTTAGCACATGTAAACTACTTAGCACCCTAGTTTTTTTTAAAAAATCAGTGTTTATTCAACAAAGAAAAGGAACATATGACAGAATATGCAGTGTAGCAGTGCGCCTCCCAACTTTTCCAACACTAGCTTCAGCATCAATTATCACTGTGGAAGATGAGAGGTATTGTTAACAAAAATATAATGATCGTCACATAATATATAGAGCCCAGATTGAATTTAAATTTCCAAATATTCTATCTTTTACAAGATCATAATTAGCAAGACCAGGGGTATCTAGCCATGGAGCTTAGAACCCTAGTTAGCACGGTGCTAAGTAGTAGTTTGCAAATCCTAACTACGGTGCTAAGTAGTTTGCATGTGCTAACTACGGTGCTAAGTTTGCATGTGCTAACTACGGTGCTAAGTAGTTTGTATGTGCTAACTACTTAGCACTCTAGTTAGCACGCCCAAAGCCTTTAGGCGTACTAACTGGGTTAGCACCATTTACTGAATCGAGCCCATTATGTTGGGATTTGGAAGTTGAGTTCATGGGCTCGATTCACTAACTGGTGCTAACCTAGTTAGCACGCCTAAAGGGTTTGGGTGTGCTAATTAGGGTGATAAGCAGTTAGCATGCCCAGAGATCGTGAGATGTGTGGTGTGCCGAAAACGTGCGGTGCAACGTTAACGTCGCACTCTTCACGCGCTAATTCGCCTACGCGTGAAACGTGGCCCCAGTTCCCTGGAAACGTCGCATCCTGTGCTCCTAAAAGGTCACATCCTATGCCCCTAAAAAGTCGCATGTTTTTTTTACAGTACCATGCGATTTTTTAGGGGCATAGGATGCGACCTCTTAGGTGCACAGATTGCTATTGTTTCAATGGCATGCTGAGCTTTGCGCGCGATGCAACGTTTTCGGCGCGCAATGTGGATTTTTCGGCGCGATGCAACGTTTTACACGCGATGTGACGTTTTACATGCGAAAATGGGCTTATCACAGCCGTACTAACAGTTAGTACTGGTTAGTGAATCAAGCCCCATATGTTCAGGATTTATGAAATGAAATTATGCGTGAAAGCTAATCCTACTATTAGTGCAATTAAACAGTATTACACACAGCACTCAACCTCTTTTTTTTTGATGTGTCAAATTATTTGCATCACTCACTTTTATTGGTCTGTGAGTGGCCAGCATTGCTAAGATGGATTTAATATATGATACATTACTTGCCACCATTAAACTGCTGTAATAGGTCTGTCATAAAGTGCCCTGTCACTATTTTAAGCTAGTGACAAGGCTGTGTAAGGAAACTGGGCCTTTTAGAAATCTGTATTTTCAGAGCCCATGTTCAGGCACAATGTTTCAAATATAGTAATTTTGCAATTTAAAGTATATCCGAGGCACATTAGCCCCCCAGACCAGGTAGAATGTTTTTTTTCAAAGTATGCAGCTGGCTCGGGTTCTCTTTAATCACTTATCATGCTGATGCCAGTAAAACTACGCCCCTTGAGACTTCATCTCAGCTCCAAGGGTGTAGATATACATACCTCGAATTGATCACTTGCTGTGCACGTCACCTTCACTGATCAAAGTGCCTGTGATGAGTGATCACCGGCATCAGTGAGATGCAGGTGGTCATTGTCAAATTGAAAGTAAAAACATGCCCACAACCAGTGGCGTAGCTAAGGAGCTGTGGGCCCCGATGCAAGTTTTACAATGGAGCCCCCCAAGCACTCTATATATAACAATTGATACGGCACATCAAAACCTGCCAATGGCAACTACAGTGTCAGAGGTGCAAGAAGGGGATGGGGAACAGCTTGTTAATGACTACCACTATTCAAAGTATCTATCGAAGTGATTATTATGAGCACAGGACCAATACAGAGCTAAAACTGTAGTTGAGGGAGGGCCCTTCGGGGCCCCTCTGGCCCAAGGGCCCTGATGCGGTCGCAGCCTCTGCAACCCCTATTGCTACGCCCCTGCCAACAACACTTCCTGTGTACTGTTCTCAGTACACAGGAATAAAGTGTGTGTGGGTGGGGGGGGGGGACATCTAGTGGCCAAAAAGTAAAAAAGACACCTACATACATTTAATTAATTAAAGATAAATAAATCCCCCGTTAATTAACACCTTACCTCTCCCCTCTCCCATAGTTACCAAAATATGTTTTAAAAAAAGTGACATTTAAACAAAATACATAAATAGTTACCTTTAGGACAAAACTTTTTTTAGTTTCAAATAGTTTTATTGACAAAAGTCAGTTTACAACAGTATAAACAGCTTGAACATACGTCCACTTGGGACTAATTATCATATAGCATATACCTGGACAAAACTTTTTTAATATGTATGTCATGAGGGTATATTACTGTTATTTTTGCAAGGGCTTGTAATTAGTGATAGAGTGTCAACTAGCAAAACTGATAAAATACAACTTTATTTCCAAATATATTATCGCCATACATTGTGCTAGCGACATCATTTAAATGTTGTAATAGTCGGGACAATTAGGCAAATAAAATGTGTGAGTTATCCATCGTATCACATTTTATTTATAACTATAATGGCTGAAAGCTGAGAAATAATGTATTTTTCGTTATTTCTTATTATTCCCTTTAAAATGTGTATAGAATAAACTAACTCTTAGCAAAAAGTACCTCATAAAGAAAGCCTAATCGGTGGCAAAAAAACAAGATATAGATAATTTAAGTGAGATAAGTAGTGATAAAGTTATTAGTGAATTAATGGAAGGAGCACTGAAATGTGAACATTGCTTTGGTCCAGAAGAGGAACACCACCCGTAGTGGTCTATTGGTTAATTCCATTTAAAAATTATTTTTTAATTTCAATCATCAGCCACCTGAGGACATACAAAACTGACAGCTCAAATTGCTCCTCTGTGCAGCCTTGGAAACAAGACCCCCTATGTTAAGAGTATTGTGTTGTCATAGGAATGCCTAGACATGTCCCCTTTAAAGCAGGTGTAATTCGCTACACATGGCAAGAGGCTCTATCACTAATTTTCAACACCTGGACTTTGACTGACAAGAAAAATTGGCGCTTGTATCTGCCGGTTTGTTAGAAGCACTGTGGGATATTTGTTTTATGTGCACATGAAAACACAGTAATCAAGATGAAAAAAATGTTTGCCATTAATCCCCACACAGTATATACAGGCACAAGGAGAGCCAAACTGAACACATGAGTTGTTCTTAGTAAAAGTGTGATTTTTTTTTTTTTTTTTTTTTTTTTGTTGCTAGGTCTTTGCTGAGTCTTCGCTCACATTTATACCAATTAGTTTTGGCCCATTTGGCTTTCTTATTTGATATTTATGCACTACCCTTGCATCTGAATAGGCAATCTAGGAGCCGACAATGTATATGCTTATCTTTTATTTATAATTCTACTCTGGAATAATATTGTACTGAAAGGACCAGCTTGGGTGACACATTTTCTAGCATAATGACAATACTGTGACCAGTGCTGTTGTTTTACATCACTCAGTAAAAGGAACCTGTCCGAGCAGAAATATGGGCCTGTAATACCTGACTGATCTTTACAGATGCAAATTCTTCTGTTGTTATAGTACACTATTTGGTGAATCATTAAAGGACAGGTGAATTTACATATGAAAATACATCTGTTCTTTGTAAATTTAAAGATTCTGCATCAATGTTACCTCTTTTACTTGCCCTTCAACATAGATGACAACAATCGGCTGCGGTAGAATTCAGCTGGTCTCCTTGTCTTCAGGAACTGTGGGGATCATTTTTGCTTTTCTTTCCCCTCCACGGCCCATAGGATGTGGTATGTTGCTGGGCCTGACTTAACATGAGTGAATTGCCTGTATCATACCTCTGCTTGTGTGCACAATTCTCCCTGCTGCAGTGTCCGACATGTTCTCCCTGTTTCTTGGGGGGCAATCCCAGCTGCCGAGACCTGGTAGTCATTGTAGTAGAGCAATTAATTTTCCTATAGGGGTCCCTTGCAAGTGAAGCAGGCGCCAGCCGCGTAGTGACTGAGTTGGGTGCCGTTATAGAAGCAATACTATAGATCGCGGCCCACACATGGGTAATTAGGGGTTCCGGCGATCTCCCTTCTCCCTTCAAGTTGCTACGACTCGGAGGGGAAATAGTATTTAACGCCGCTGGGAATTTGAGCAGCTGCAGGGTGAGCCGTGATTTGGCTCACCCTGTGCCAAGCTCACCTGCGGCGTACATATAGGTGCACCTTGTAAGATGCTCTGCTAATGACCAGTGACTTCTTATGTACCTCAGGAAATATCACTTTAGTTGACACAAACCTAGTCTCTGTAGGGGCTTATCTTGCCTGATTCAATGATCCTTTTAACTTGCCCCTGCAGTTTATCTAAAGGCCCGTATAGGCGTGTAAAAAGTTAGATACTTAACTAGGTAGAGGGAAGCCTCTGGATGCTCCAGAAGCATCCAGTGTCCTACACACCCCGACTGTTGCCAAGAGCGGACCCTCTGATCACATCCAACAACAGCTTGTCGGATATGTTCTCGGGGCTTTGCTCCACGCCATGTACAAGTGGGGCTGTATAGTGCCTCCGATTACTATACAGCCATGCCTGTGCAGTAAGCCACTGTGTAGCCACGGCCATGCCCGTGCACAAAGAGGAGCGCAGATGTAAACTAAAAGAGGGTCCCAGGAAGCGACAGTGGTCTCGAGAAGGACCTGGGAGCCTCTGGAGTATTTTTTTTTCCACCTTGAGTTCACTTTAAGCTGTGTACACATGCTAGGTGAAACTTGACGGAGGTGGCGAATGACAGATTCCTGAGGTGGCGAATGACAGACTCCTCTGCTGAAAATCTATCAGTTATACAGCAGCCCCCAGTGCCCCCTGACGCCCCAGCCAGTGATCAGCCTGATGAATCAACTTGGTTGAGTGCTGGCCAAGAGCTGGAGCGGACTTAGGCATGTGCCAGCTCTGCACAGGGCCACCATTCCCAGAGGGGCCACCACAAGTGCTCACCGAGGGACGACCTATTCACTATGGCTGCACACATCACAGCCAGTGCATTATGTCACTGCAGTGCAGCAGATCACAGTGACACCGCATCCGTGTACTGTGCCAGCACTGTCTTCAGCCTAGTCACCTGGAGGTTTTCCCTATCAGCCCCAGCAGCATGGAGAAAGGACGCCACTCACTGAGACAGTTGGGGCGGAGGCAAAACACTGTGGCAAAGTTCAGAAAAAGTTAAACATCTGTGTCATCAGCACAAGGCAGCATTCAATGTCAGCAACGGACGTGGCCATTTACTGTGCATAAGATACCATATTGGCAAAGAGGCCACCAATTCCTTCTCTGCCCGAACTGCTCAAACAAGCAGCCTGTTCTCTTGGGAGGGGGAAGCTGGATGGGAAAGGTCAGAAGGGGAGAGGGTAGTGAAGAGGAGGAAGAAAGTGCAGGGTGTGGTAAAGAGATTGGGGAACAGCAAGGGGCAATGTGTTGGCAAGCCAAAGAAGCAGAAGGAAATTATGTATTGAAGAGGTTAAAAGAGAAGCAAATTGGATAAAGGAGGTTGGGCCATATGAGGCTATAATTTCTCATCAATTAAATAATCATTTATTTTGCTAAATGCTCAGTCCAGCAGAACTCTCTGACCAGACAGCTCTTACAATGCAGTTGCAGGTAGTTTCTGACTCTAACATCTGCTTTGAGATCAGGAAGCCTCGTAGAGACCCAGATCTTCTGTACGTCCGTGGACATGGGGATGTTTACATATCATTCAAACACTAAGCATTCTCTTCTGCTCTGTATGAAAGTGAAACAAACGTTTGCTTTCTTAAAGGCTGGTTCACATGGATGGCAGGCGGCATTGGGGCGGCCAGGAAGCCGCGTCGTCCTGTGACATCTCGTTCGGGGGCGGCGGTACAGCGATCATCAGCTTCCCGTCGCAAACAGCGTTTTTCGACCCCGCAAGGGGACATGAAGCCGCGCCAGCTAGCTGACTCTGGACGTCACATGCGGCTTCTAGGGCGAAACAACGCATTAAATCGGGATCGGAAGGCCACGTTTGCGCAATCGGCGGTAAAACAGAAAGTATTTGGAGAACAAAAGGAATTTCGTAAGAGGGCTTTTTGGTCCATTGTAGCCCCTTACACACTCCTAGGAGTTCTGGTTCACCATGAGCTTGCTGGGTACTCTGTAAGTATGAAAGTGAGGGAGCCAGGTAGATCATTACTCAGTCTGCTATGAGAGTGCACAGTACACGTTGCTTGCTGTCCATCTGTTGAGAGAGTGCACAGTCCACACTGCCCTAGAAGTCACACGGCATCCGGTGTTTAATTATTACATTGTGAAACTTAAAAAGTTACATAACCACTTCGAAGTTACAGCCAAAGGGAGGTACTGATAGCTTAATTACAAAGGTTCTCCTGAGCTGGAGAGCATATCTAATCCTGCAAACCTGGCCTGGATTAATTATGCATGTGACTGCAAAAGTACAAATACTAATTTCTGAAACCTTCAAGTATCCCTCAGTATGATCTAATATTACCTAGGTGAGCATTGTTAGCTTTTGCTATCCAATCACTGATATTTGAATACATGCAGCCCAGTTGTTCTACAATGCATATTCTTAGAGTGAATCAGACCATATATTGGATCATTCTAGAACACTGTGCAGAGCGCCACTAAGACACTACTAGTATTAGTTTTAGATACTACGAAAATGGCACACTGGTGAGGTGAGGTAATAGTTTTAGTTAGCAAGTGAAATAACACACAGGAGTCCAGCAATTCTCAACATTCATTGGTGTCAGTGTGATTAATATCAATACTAGATTATATATGTATTTTACCTATAACCCTTTACCCTCCCTCTAATGATACCTATCCCTTAACCTTCCCTCTACCGATGCCTAACCTTTACTGGCTCCTAACACTAAACTCCCTGCCCCTTCCCTGTGCCACTTAAACCTTAACATACCCCCCCTGCCCCATAGCTGCAATTTGCGGCAGTGAGCAGGTATTTGGGCGCCCGGAGGTGCCCGATAAAATAGCGGGCACTGAGATTTCCACTCATTGCCGCAAATCGCTGCTTTTATAAAATCACAGCTTTTATAATTGGCGCCTATAGCAGCGCCCTTCTTTCCAATGCTGCTCTTGCACCCATTTTACACGCCCTCTGATATAATACCCCAGCCTTCTCCAGCCTCTGCACCAAAGACATAACTGCAAATTGTGAGGTCCTCTGGGTTCCTCCCACCCATACATGTAGGGCCACCATGTCACCCTTGCCCATAGTAGGTGCAGCCACCATAGCACCTGTTGGGTAGTTACGCCTTTTCTCTACACCAATACAGAGGTCAAAGCATAGTCACATGGGCATAGGGGGTGGGGCATGTTCATCAAGGTCTTCAGCTCTAGTGATGATCATAATCTGGTAATTACGATTACGCAAAATATTGCATAAAATTTCACAATTATGGCTACATGTACTTACAATTTGGAAGTTCAATTGATTTTGCCTAGCCCCTTTGAAATTTCAAGTAATTACGCATAATTTCACATAATTTCGTGCCAACTTTAGCGGTTAATAGCAAAGCCCCTATACATTACATGCTATTGTCACCAACATTGCTTCGTATGTTAAGGAAAAAATTGGGAACAAGTAAAACAAAATTGTAGTTTTCCAGAAAACAATGGTCTTTAAAGTAAACCAGAGACCTGGTAAAGTTATTTATATATATATATATTTTTTTTTTATTATTTTATTTTATTTTATTTTGTTATTATGGTTTTCCAATAATACCAGCGGTTACATATGCATGAAGTAACAACATTTTTCACACAACATGGAAGTAGGTGAAAAAAAAGTTGTGGACAAAGAATCCAGTGTTTACCAGTCAGAGATACAAACAATAACCCCACCTCAATATAACAGCAGATAAGATGGCATTCATTCAATTGGCATAGAAGAAAGCCTCCTTAGCGGCTCTTAGGACTCTTTTCCACTATGAAATGCGATCGTGATTGCCACCATGCTATTACGATTGAGCTACTATACCCAGTATAGTAATGCTCAATCGCATCCAAAACGAGGCAGGACGATGATCGCGTTTTGACCAAAATCGCATCGCAATCGGATCGCACTAATGGAAATTGCTGCTGCAGTTTCCATTTGTTTAATGTACCTTGCGATTTGTGATCAGAATCAAATCGCAAGTCGCAGGGTAGTGGAAAAAGGCCCTTAGGCTTTCAGAATAGTGATCAAGCTATAATTTCTGCAAAAATGAAAAATCCATTTAAACATAACCATCCTTTTTATAAATCCCACCCACCCCCCATTCTCCACCTCTCACCAAGCTCTCTTCACTAAATCTCCAACAATCCCAAATAGCCTCTAATTTTAGCCTTTAACCATCTCAGCCCTCAGTCGTTTTTCACCTTATGCATCCGAGCAATTTTCACCTCCCATTCATTCGCCATTAACTTTATCAATAATTATCACAATTAATTGATCAATATCTTGTTTTTTCCACCACTAATTAGGCTTTCTTTGGGTGGAACATTTTGCTAAGAATTATTTTTTTCTGAATGCATTTTAACAGGAATATTAAGAAAAAAATGGAAATAAAATCATTATTTCTCAGTTTTTGGCCTTTATAGCTTTAAAATAATACATGCTACCATAATTAAAACCTATGTATTTTATTTAAAAGATGAAATACAGGCGCTGTTCCTAATCCACAATGAATATTTCACCCGCTGCTCCAGACAACTGTATCCACAGTAGATGTCAGAAATGCCAAAAGAATATCCAAAGCGCTGGGTGATCAAATATCTGCAGCACCACAGTGCACAGACAAAGAATCTCAAATAGTGACCGTCACCAAGGATAAAACCATCAAAGGGTCACTCATATTCCTTTAAAACATCAAGTTTTAATCACAAGCAATAAAAACAACAACACATGTACAATGACTCACTTTGAGGGTCCTTTTGACAGGGACCCTAGATAAAATCACGCTTATAGTGTATACCAATACACATCACATAGTCTTATAACCTCTTATCGATTTGCCCAGTCTCCAGTTCCGACCGGTTTCGGCCTTCCGCCGTCGTCAGGGAACCTATGTGATAAGACTATGTGATGTGTATTGGTATACACTATAAGCGTGATTTTATCTAGGGTCCCTGTCAAAAGGACCCTCGAAGTGAGTCATTGTACATGTGTTGTTGTTTTTATTGCTTGTGATTAAAACTTGATGTTTTAAAGGAATATGAGTGACCCTTTGATGGTTTTATCCTTGGTGACGGTCACTATTTGAGATTCTTTGTCTGTGCACTGTGGTGCTGCAGATATTTGATCACCCAGCGCTTTGGATATTCTTTATGTATTTTATTTGCCCATTTGTCCCGGTTATTACACCATTTAAATGATGTCCCTATCACAATGTATGGCGCCAATATTTTATTTGGAAATAAAGTTGCATTTTTTCAGTTTTGCATCCATCACTATTTACAAGCTTGTAATTTAACCTCTTGACGACCAGCTAACGCCGATTGGCGTAAACTGGTCGTCTGCAGGTTACCATGGAAACGGCCGCTCGATCGAGCGGCCTTTCCATGTCAGTTCACGGAGAGTGTCTCCGTGAACAGCCGGAGAGCCGCCGATCGCGGCTCGCCGGCAAAGAAATTCCCGCTGTTTACACCATACGGCCCTGCTGCGCAGCAGCGCCGCAAGGCAGATCGTTGATCCCCGGCCTCTGAATGGCCGGGGATCGCCGGCATATGATAGGCTGAAGCCTATCCTTCAATGCGCAGGATGGAAATCCGTCCTGCGCAGCTCACAGGGGGAGGGAGAGGGAGGGAGCCGGAGAGACGGCGGAGAACGCTGCGGAGGGCGGCTTTGAAGAGCCCCCCCCCGCTAAGCAACTGCAGCCGGCGGCGATCAGACCCCCCCAGCAGGACATCCCCCTAGTGGGGAAAAAAGGGAGGTAGTCTGATCGCTCTGCTGCACTCCTGATCGGTGCTGCGGGCTGTAGAGCCCACACACTCCGATCAGTGAAAAATACCCTGGTCGGCAAGTTAGTGATACACCCTCTTCACATGCATATGAAAAAAGATCAGACCCTTAGGTAACTATTTATGGTTTTTGATTTTTTTTAATTGTAATATTTTTTTCCATTAAAAATTTTATTTGGATAATTTCTGGTGTGAGAGGTAAACAGTTAACTTTAAATGTAATAATATGTGTTTTATTTAATAAAAATAAAAAGTATGTGGATGTAGTTTTCCTATTTGGCCACAGTTAAATTTTTTTTGGAAGCGAACGCTCTCGCTTCCAGGAAGTATAGGGAGGCCAGGAAACTTTTTTTTTCTTCAGAAAGATCGAGGCTTCTCAAAGAAGTGACAGTCACGTCCATGCGGCTAAAATGGTTAAATACCACTCAGTCTCAGATAACGGTGTCACTAAGAGGATAATCTGGTCCCTCGTAAAGACTTTTTCAATATAAGCAGTACACACCTAAAGTGATGGATGGCCATTTATCCTGTTTAAGCCATTTTTTTAATATTGCTTTTTTAGAGGCCAACAGCACTAGATGTTCAAATTTTGTCAGATTGGGCACATTTTCCTCACCCAGTAGGGTAGGACTATAAAATAGACAAAATAGGAGATTCTTTGTTCTAGAATTATGTTGGATGGTGTCCATAAACATAATTACATCATCCCAAAAACTTTGAATTTGGGGGCACAACCACAACATATGATTTAGATCAGGGGATGGGTTTTGACATTTAGGGCAGCAATGCAGCTGTTTAGTCGGGTCATGCCTATAAGGTTCCTTAATGGGGATGTATGCCCTGTAAATCATTTTCAGTTGCATTTTTCTGCAGTCCTGGCTAGGGATACTTTTCCTAACCGCCATCCATCCATCCCTCCTTCGCAATGGTCTCCACATCTTCTAGTGAAACATCAACCAGGCTGGCCCATTTCAACAACTGTGTTTTCTGTGCAACCCATTGTGGGCCAAATTCATGAATAAAGGAATAGAGCCAAGGCAATGACTGCTTGTCCCTGAGTTTGGTTAGGAGGTCATCAAATTGTGAATTGAAAGCCAAAGGTTTGTCAACCCCCAAGATATCACAGACATAGCTTTGTACTTGTCTATAATAGAAGCTATGACTCTCCGGAATACCTTCCTGCAGAACTGCCTCTGAGAAAGACAGGAGTTTACCCTGCCCATTCAGGAGATCGATGAAATTAGAAACTCCCAGCTCATGCCATAACTTCTGGAGGTGTGTTTAGCTTCTAAGGGTACAATGGTTAATTTGCATATATTCAGCAGTGATGCACTGGGAGACATCTCAAGCTCACTCCAACCTGAATTATCGCAAATTCTTTCTGTTTTAGGAAAGCAAACTTTTGTTTTTCTTAACATCTTAGTAAGGGGGCTTTTAGGACCATTGTAGTCCCTTACACACTCCAATGAGTTCTGGGTCACCATGACCTTGCTGGTTAGTCTGTGCCTCTCGGATTCACAAGCCCTACTCCATAGAGTCAAATTAATCCATGCCATGCACTGATGAGGATCAAACAATCTGAAACAGTCTGTATGCATGTTGGATTATTATGGCTCTGTTCAAATTAACAAGCTAACACATCATTGCATTCCAGCGGCTCTGGAGGTGTGTTTAGCTTAGGGTACAATGGTTAATTTGCATATATTCAGCAGTGATGCACTGGGAGACATCTCACGCTCACTCCAACCTGAATTATCGCAAATTCTTTCTGTTTTAGGAAAGCAAACTTTTGTTTTTCATGTCATAACTGAAAGGCCTTGTGCAAGATACCAGGTTGGAAATCAGGGTGATTCAGGAAAGGCATTTTAGCAGACAATAGCCCAGGAAAACCGCATTTTTTCCTAGTTTCACGCCATGTGATTATAGTGTCTCGCAGAATAACATTATGCGGCTGCCTGATAAACACTGGAAGGGAGCAGATTCTGGTGTGTAGAATCCATGTAAAAGAAAACAGGGCTATAATTGCCTTCTCTAAAGTCAAGGGGGTATAAAACTGGGTGTCACCCAACCAATCACGTATACGTAAAATAGTAGCTAGATTATAGCTGCGGATGTCAGGAAGATTCACTCCCAGCTGATTCTTTCCAGGGCTTTCTCCCGCCCCATAAACATGTCTGAGTCCTGCGCCATCTTCCCGTGGTCTGCCGTTCAGCAGTGATCAGCCCCGGTAACTGGCTCAGTAGCATCAGTTCGGGTCTACTGTGCATACGCCGGAGGTCCGTGCCTGCGCAGAAGACCCAGACTGGGCCCGACTGAGCCTGCTACCATGGCTGATTGCGGCTGAACAGCAGACCCTGGGAGGACGGCGTGGGACATATTTATGGGGCGGGAGGAAGCCACTGGTAAGTATCAAATCTTTACTTTCCAAGGTCTCTGGTACACTTTAAGCTCTGCAAAATGTAATTTTACTGAGTTTAAAAACATTTTCCTTTGAATGTTTAAAAACTATTTTATGTGAAATTAAGGTTCCTGATTAAAGTTACAAATGAAATTGATTAACATTTTTTTTAATTTGGTATTACAATTGATTTTGCTTTTTAATTGTGAATTACGATGAGAAATTACGTTTGTTTGAAATTCGCGCTCATCACTATTCAGCTTTCTACCTCCATGGAAGCTTCTCTGGGACTCACAGAAGAGCTATTGACCAGGCAGCAGCGATTTATATAAAGCTGCAGATAAAGCAGCCTTTTTCATAAGAGGTCAGCTGTACATTGTACTGGTCATACACACCCATATATTTATAGTAACTCACAATTCTCTGCCTAGACACTCCCTGTGGGATCCTGCCAGTTCTTATTGCACCATCTTCCAATGAACAGGAGCTGTGGCCACAGCTGGGCTCCAATGTCTTGCTGAATTGCACCCTGCAGATGGCGGACTCTTGCACTGGTAACCTGACATGGCTGAAGGATGCCAAATCAGCAGCAGATCTGTACAAAGAGCAGCAGAGTTTCTGGTAAGCATCTGGACTTGCCATCTGGGTAGAGTAGTTTAAAGTGAAACTTGTGGTGACAGAAATAAGTTAGCAGTCATACGCATGAATGGAGAAAAGACAAAAGTGATTTCCTGCAACCTTCCACATTCACGTTCTTTAAATCATTTGTTTCACATTATTCTGTTAGATGTGTTTGGCATTAAAGCACTCTGATGAGAAATATTAGTTTTCATGCCTCATTGTAATTCATCACAGCTATGCAGGTGGAAACTCTGATGCTCTACTCTTACAATTCTCCATAAATTCCACCCCAAAAAAAATTTCCTACAGCCCTGGCTGGTTATGTAAGAAAAAAACGACTAGAAATACCCAATAGTTCCAAACTGGTCTACATTTAGTGCTGGTTTACACGGACACTTGGCGGCGTTTAACGCCAAATGTTCGGGACTCGTCGGCTGAACACTCCCATTAGCGTTTTAGCATCTCGCAGTTAGCGTCGATTGCGCAAACGTGGTGTTCCGATCCCATTTTACTGCGTCGTTTCAGCCGGCCCTAGAAGCCGCATGCAGAGTCCAGGGTCGCCTAGCCACCGTGGCTTCATGTCCTGTTGCGGGGACGAAAAACGCAGTTTGCGACAGGAAGCAGACAATCGATGTACAGCCGCCCCCCGAACAAGACGTCACAGGATGACGCGGCTTCTGGCCGCCCTGCCATCCATGTGAACCAGCAGTGCATCTGGCCTTGAGTGTCAACTGTATCAAGCTTACATAAGAACTACGGTATATCTAATCACATACATTCAGGTATAGAGGAGGGATGCAACTGCAAGTGTGTCACAATTTTGCAGCAATTTTACCAGGGGGCTGAAAGCACTGACCACACTGTGATCCCTAAAATACCCAGACTGTACTCTGATCACTGACAGATAATCTGAGAGACTGCCCTGTGATCACATACATGGCTAATACTTCATTATCACAAACCTACCACTGTGGAACCACTGAAATGACTGGAACTGCACTCTGACTGCCCTGGAACCACTGACAGGAACACATTGTGCTCTTTGACAGAATCAGGACTTCTTTGAGATCCTCTGACCAATGACAGGACTGGGATCACACTCTGACTGCACTTGCACAACTGATTAGACTCTGACCAGCTGACTAGGGGCGTAAAAATAGACACTGCAAGGGATGCAGCCACAGGGGGGCCCAGAAGCCACGGGGGCCCCGTCCTGTGACTCTGATAACTAAGGGCAAGGAGAGAAAAAACTTTCTGCTCTTTGCACAGTTGTTTAAATGACTGCATCTGCTCAACCACTGATATAGATCAGCAGGGTCTTGTATATAGCCTGTTCTACCTCCAGCCTTTCTACCCCTCCCCAAGTGTTGTGTCCAGTAGTGAGGCTTGAGGAGTCTGGGCACGGAAAGGAGGTAGGAGGGGGCCCCATCCAAAGTTTTGCAGAGGGGCCCCATGATTTCTAGTTACGCCCCTGACTCTGACTCTACTGCGACCACTGACAGGATTAGGACCCCAATGTTATAATTGAAAGAATTAGAAATGCATTGTGATCATATGACCGCTGACCATGGGCGTCCGCAGAAAATTTTCCAGGGGGGGGGGGAAGTGGGGAGTAAAAAGCGGGGCGCCGCAAATCTGGGTTGGTGTAAATGGAGCTACGTATGCGCGCCGCGCCGAAAAATGGGTGTGGTCATGAACCAGAATGTGGGTGTGGTCGTGGGTGGCGACAAGTTTACATGAACTAAGCAATGGTGGGACATTAGATTAGGACAGTGGTGGCGAACCTTTTGGAGGTCGAGTGTCCAAACTGCAAAGTCACTTTACTATCACAAAGTGCCAACAGCAATTTAAACTAAATACAAACGTTTTAACTCATACATGAACATTATGGAAAATTAAGTTGAAAATAAACTGTGAAGATAAACAATTTCATCCATCGTACTCCTGAAAAAATTATTCATTTTTTTTAGAACCTCCCAGTTTCATTTTCTGTTTTAAAAAGCGGAAAAAGTAGGTTTAACGCTATTGTCTCATATGATGATGATTCAGCTTTTTCCATAGTCTCGCAGTTAGCAATCATGTGACCCCCAACAAGACAAATTCAGCAATCACGAGCCCCCCCCCCCATCAAGACAAATTCAGCAATCATGAGGCCCCCAACATGACCAACTCAGCAATCATGAGGCCCCCAACAAGACAAATTCAGCAATCATGAGGCCCCCAACAAGACAAATTCAGCAATCATGAGGCCCCCAACAAGACAAAAAATTAGCAATCTTGAGGCCTCCAACAAATCATGAGGCCCCCAACAAGACAAAGTCAGTAACCATGAGGCCCGCAACAAGACAAATTCAGCAGTCATGAGGCACATAAATAGACAGCTTTTCACATAAATAGGCAGAATGCCCCCCTAATATGTAGACACCTTTCACCTGGCAGCAGTTCCCCAAAATACACTCAATCTGACAGCAGTGGTTCCCCAAAAATAGGTAGCCCCAGGTCTATAGGTGTCCCTAGAATAGGTGGCCAGCGGTATAGATGTCCCCAGAACTGGTAGCAAGGGGTAGAGATGTCCCCAGAACAGGTAGCCAGGGGTATATGTGCCCAGTATATGTAGTTAGGGGTATATGTGCCCAGTATATGTAGTCAGGGGTATATGTGCCCAGTATATGTAGGCAGGGGTATATGTGCCCAGTATATGTAGGCAGGGGTATATGTGCCCAGTATATGTAGGCAGGAGTATATGTCCCAGTATATGTAGGCAGGGGTATATGTCCCAGTATATGTAGGCAGGGGTATATGTCCCAGTATATGTAGCCAGGGGGATATGTCCCAGTATATGTAGCCAGGGGGATATGTCCCAGTATATGTAGGCAGGGGGTATATGTCCCAGTATATGTAGGCAGGGGGTATATGTCCCAGTATATGTAGCCAGGGGGATATGTCCCAGTATATGTAGCCAGGGGGATATGTCCCAGTATATGTAGGCAGGGGTATATGTCCCAGTATATGTAGGCAGGGGTATATGTCCCAGTATATGTAGCCAGGGGGATATGTCCCAGTATATGTAGCCAGGGGGATATGTCCCAGTATATGTTGGCAGGGGGTATATGTCCCAGTATATGTAGCCAGGGGGATATGTCCCAGTATATGTAGGCAGGGGTATATGTCCCAGTATATGTAGGCAGGGGTATATGTCCCAGTATATGTAGGAAGGGGGTATATGTCCCAGTATATGTTGCCAGGGGGATATGTCCCAGTATATGTAGGCAGGGGTATATGTCCCAGTATATGTAGGCAGGGGGTATATGTCCCAGTATATGTAGGCAGGGGTATATGTCCCAGTATATGTAGGCAGGGGTATATGTCCCAGTATATGTAGCCAGGGGGATATGTCCCAGTATATGTAGCCAGGGGTATATGTCCCCAGAAAAAGTGGCCATGTGTGCCCCAGCAGGAGGGGAGCAGCGCAGAGAAGAGGTAGAGCTATGGGCACTCACCTTAGGGGGCTCTCCCTCCCTCTCTCGCTCTCCCCTCCGGAGTCCGGAATGAAGTGTGCAGCGGCTGGGCAGCGGGCGGAACTTACCTCCTCTCGTCGCACGCGCCGGATGGATTAGCCGCTACTCTGGTCTGATCCAGACCAGAGTGCGGCACCAGAACTTCCGGCGCTGGAGCGAGACGAGGTAAGTCCAGCCCGCTGCCCAGCCGCTGCACACTTCATTCTGGAGGGGACAGCGAGGGAATGAAGGTGAGGGAAGGGGGGGGGGGGAGACGTCCGCCCTTCCCCACTGTGCCCATAGCTCTCTCTCTTCTCTGCGCTGCTCCCCTCCTTCTGGCTGCACGGGCACGCGGCCAGGGGGGGGCAGCGGGCGGCCAGGCTCGGGCAGATGCCCGGTTTTGCCGTATGTGCGGACGCCCATGCCGCTGACAGGACTATAAATGCATTGTGATCACTGACAAGGCTGAGAGTACAACCTTAACCTCTGATAGAACTGTGACCACACTGTCAGTGGGGTAGCTAGCTAGTTGACCACAGGCATCATTACAAAGATAGCAATGCACCTCCCTTGTAAATACCCTAGTGTAGTTAACCCATCCCCATATATACGCTGGTGTACTCAAAGATCCCCCACCCCTGCTATCACATTAGTATAGTCAATCCTTCCGTTCAAATGCTACAAAAATCTGTAACCAGAAAAGCCATAATGTTCTGCATGTAAGAAAAATGCTAGATACACACAATGCGTTTTTTTTTCAGGTCGATTTTCCTTTCGATTGATTTTGATTCTTTTTCCGCTCGATTTCCCGTTAGATTCTCTTATCTTTTCTTATCAACTTCCATTCAGTTCTATAAAAAAAGACCAGAAAAACGATTGAAAACAATATTGGAAATGATGGAAATTATCTATCGAACCATCTATCTAACACAAAATTGTATGGTGTGTACCTAGCATTACAGAAACAGTGGAAACCATACCTCCCAACTTTTTGGGAGGGACACTTAAGCCACGCCCCTCCCACACCCCTGATCACGTCCCGTCACACCCCTAGTCATGCATACCATAAAGATTTCATAAGAAAAATAGGTTGTTTTATACTTCAAACCACACTGGTCCTTTCTATCCTGGTTCATTTTTCTTCATATTTACATTTTAAAATGAGTAATATATCAATTTAGAGGATGGGAATAAAGTTTAGAGTCAAACATATTTTTAGTAGAGAAATATATATATATATATATATATATTTACAGAGAAAGAGGGACAAAGTCCTGAAGGAGGGACAAATAAGGAAGAAAGATGGACAGGGCTCCCAAAGAGGGACTGTCCCTCCAAAAGAGGGACAGTTGTGAGCTATGGTGGAAACTGCTGTATGTTGTTTACACCTGAGATTAGATTTAAATCATTTTTACAACCTGCTAAGGACCAGATCATTTTTGTTTTTAATTATGCAAAATAAGATACGTAAAACCTTAAAATTCAAAAAGGGTGTACTTTCTTTTTCTTGTGACTGTAGTTATATATGACCAGTCAATGCAGATGTCTGTTTATATTCCCAGTTGAAGGTTTTTATTATCATCACGGTAAGAAAGATAGAACAGCATTGTGTGTTGATGATAAATTATGTTGATGGCCTCCTCCTGGTTTATCTCTCCTACAATTTCTGGGCCAGTAATCGTGATATGATGCCTCTTTCAGTCTCTGGTTGACTTATTGATAACTTTTATGTGCAGGAATGGCCTCAACAGCTCTACAAGGTTCCTTACCAGCATCCTAAATGTTACTCTTGCCACTGGAGAGGATTATGGGAACTTCACGTGCCACTTGCAGACTGTCTCTGCTTCATTTACTCTTCATAAAACAGGTATTCACTTTTGAGATAAGTTATAATTCACACTGTATTATCTGCCGCAGTAGTGAAAAACCATTACAATTTAAAGTACACCTGAAGTAGGAGAAAAAAGTCCAAAATTGGGCACTCACCTCAGGAGAGGGAAGCCTCTCGATCCTCCTGAGGCTCCCCCCACCCTTTGCCATTCCAGCACTGAGATCCTTGCAAGCCCGTCAACAAGGCTTTGCCGAGGGAGCTCGCCTGCATTGTGCAGACATCTTGTGCCTGCTCACTAGCACGGGGCCAGACTGGCTCGGCTTTTTTTGCCGAGCTCGAGGGGTGGTTCTGTGCTGCTGCACAGGTGCGAGTTGTCTATGCCTGCACAGTGCAGGTGAGCTCTGTGGACCTTCGTGGGTCCCAGCGCTTGAAAAGAGGAACAGAGGAAGCCTCTCTCTAAATGTTTGACTTTTATACCTTCCAGGCTACTGTGTGTGCATCTAAATGTATGTGTTTGGGTTTATACATCATGCTTGTAAGAACAAAGAGAAATTGAGAGCCCAATATGGTGTAATATCGTTAAGTTGGTTGTGGTTTAAATCAAAATATTTAGATAAATTCACAAACATGGGTTACCCATAGGCAACCACTTCAAGTGTAGGTGGGGAGTATTAGAACCTGACCCCACTCAGGTTTTTAAGATGTCGCTCTCTGTAGATAGGAAACAGGGTAGCACCCCTCCACCGAGGGTGGAATCAAGATTTCAGCAAGTCTTGGTATACAGAGGCGCCAGAGTAGAATAAAAACGTTTAAAAACCGTCTAAAAGAGGGGGATGTTCAGGTGGACTTACCTCCCTCAAAAATATAAAACTCAATTGAGTCACAATATATCAATACAAAAATGTTATCTAACTCCACTTAGTGCAACGCGTTTCGCAGACGTGGTCCCGCTTCATCAGGCAAAAAGGAGCATAACTATAAAACAAACAGAAATATATACAAACATAATGACCCATAGAAATAACTTAAAATTAAGGCGCAGTATAAAAACATGAGGAGAAATGATAAAATTGTAACATTTTTGTTCGCAATGTAGTAAAACTCGCTCTATGTCTAAAAACTGCATCTAATTGATCATAAAATATCCAAAAGAATCCAAAGTGTACACAAAAGTTAATACATATCCATAGTTGTCAATTGATATGCTAAAGTTCATCAGCTTCAAGATTAAAGGATAGTCAGTTTAGTAAGTAGAAGAATTGCTAGCAGTCTAAATTGTTATAATAAATTCAATTCAACACCTCAGAAAGAGTGACTTACCTCAATGGGTCTAAATGCAGACGTGAGCGCCTCTGTGTAGATGTGCGAGGGGGCTCTGCTTATATAGGGTGTGGTTGCTCCCTATATACTCCCTATATAAGCAGAGTAATAAAAATATAAAAATAAAATAAAAAAATATTTTGTATTGATATATTGTGATTCAATTGATTTTTTATATTTTTGAGGGAGGTAAGTCCACCTGAACATCCCCCTCTTTTAGACGGTTTTTAAAATTTTTATTCTACTCTGGCGCCTCTGTACACCAAGCCTTGCTAAACAAAAGGGTTTATATATCATGTTAGGAAGGGCTGTCAATGGGTAACTACATAGCTTGTATAAGTAATGTAACACATAGGCCTGGTGCACACCAGAGGAGTTTTTCTGAGCGTTTTGAGTTTTTAAATCTGCTGCTAATGTTATCCTATGTGTCTGTGCACACTGGAGCAATGAGGTTTTGTAAAAAACCCCATAGCATTTCATTGGGAAGAGCTTTTGAAACCTTTCAAAAGCTCTTCCCAATGTAATGCTATGGGGTTTTTTACAAAACCTCATTGCTCCAGTGTGCACAGACACATAGGAAACCTTTAACAGCAGATTTAAAAACTCAAAACGCTCAGAAAAACTCCTCTGGTGTGCACCAGGCCATAGGGACCAGTAAATAATGCAGCTGTAGATCTCTGTGGTACAGCCAGCCTTCCTTCACCACCCATTAGAGTGCATTTCAGAAAGGAACATAGGTGCTGTGATGAGCACCAATGTCTGTCTTTTGGCTGCCAACACCCCACTGGCTTGAATAGGTCACATGACATGACCATGGTTTTTGCACTTATACAACTAGGACATTTGGAGCATGTTCTCAATATTATTTGAGAGATGAAATGTCTCACCACTTGGGTGGCCTCAGGAGCACAAAATGTTTAAAAGAAGAGCCCGTGTCCCCTCTAGGTCAGGGGTGGACGAAACTTTATAGGCCAAGGGCCATATCGCCGTTCTTGAGAGTGCTAGGGGGCTGAACTAGTGCAGTTAAACCCCATATCTTGCTGATTGCCAATAGGTACAATAAGCCTGTGTTTTGCCAAAATATTTCTATAGGAAATATTCCAAAAACCGTGTGCAATTAGCATAGTGGCATCTGCTGATCAGTGGCTGTTACTGCTACTAGCTCAGTGGCAGCTGCTAATCAGTGGCTGGTACTGCTGCTGGCACAGTGGCAGCTGCTAATCAGCGGCTGGTACTGCTGCTGGCAAAGTGGCAGCTGCTAATCGGTGGCTGGTACTGCAACTGGCACAGTGGCAGCTGCTAATCAGTGGCTGTTACTGCTGCTGGCACAGTGGCAACTGCTAATTCGTGGCTGGTACTGCTGCTGGCACAGTGGCAGCTGCTAATCAGTGGCTGGTACTGCTGCTAATCAGCAGCTGGTACTGCTGCTGGCACAGTGGCAACTGCTAATCCGTGGCTGGTACTGCTGCTGGCACAGTAGCAGTTACTAATCAGCAGCTGTTACTGCTGTTTTGCCACATGGCAGCTGCTGATCAGTAAAATAGCCAGAAGAAAATGCAAACAGTTGGTTCCATCCCTAAATAGTGCAAAATATGCAATAGTCTAAACACAACAAAACAGGGATTTAAAGGAACATTTTCACTCTTTATTCTTCACTTATAAGTCTTGTCAGTTGCGGTTACAGGGTGTAGACACAATTCAGAGATCCAATTCAACAGAAAGATTGCCTGACACGTGTTTCACGGCCAAACAGCCGCTTCCTCAGAGGTACACAATATGCATAAGCATCAGGTACAGGTCAATATAATGGATACCCCCGAAACAATCTATAAAGACAGAATATAGAAGCCATCCATACCGACTCCACACGATGGGACCGCTGTACTTTGTAAAGCTCTGCACAAAATGTCAGTTCTATATGTATCAGTTCTGCATCAATGCATAAAAATAACGGGAGCAGAGAACCATATTATAAATAAATATTTGTGACATATGGTTTATAATCAAAGCTTTTCTTTTTTTCCTTTTTTTTCAAAGCTTTTCTTAATGTAAAAGGCACTGTGCATGAAGTTACTGCTTTGCTGTGCAAGATGTAGTGTACAAAGAGCTGATGCACATTATTATTATTATATAATTATTATGCTGTACAACATGTAAAACATACAAAAATGGGGAGCACAGATACATGAACAGTTTAACATGCTATACAGGACAGCCAGTGACACAAGTACAAATACATACAATTGATGTAGTTTGAATAACTTCACCAATAATAAAGTGTTCATGTGATAAATTGCACAGAAACAGGAAACAAGGAGGTCCCTGCCCTTGCGAGCTTACAATCTGCACACCTCCACCAATGAAAGGACTTCACAATGTGTTTATTTTCTTCTCTCCACAGATAAAGCAGGACACATAGCGGCTGTCCTCTTTGCACTGTCAGTGCTTACCGTACTTATAGTGGGTACCCTTCTGTACATAAAGTGCCGGCTAAACATGCGTTTATGGTACAGAGACAAGTATGGAGAACCGGAACTCAATGGTGAGCATTTCATGTATACTAAAATACCACTACAATTGCAGAATTGTGAAGAATGATGTTATTACAAGGATTTAGCTTAGTTTAGCCCATAGAAAAAATCTAGCTGACAGAGGGTGGATGAATTAATGGAAATAAGTAAATATTTGTACATTTCAGTGCCTAATAAATTATAGAGTCACAGGCTTCTTCTTGGAGTGCTGCCATTACAAGCTGTGAACCTTTCAAGAAACAGTTTTTTAGAATGGGAACTGGGATGGAATCTGCTGCACTTTCTTTGTCCTGTAAGTTAAATGTGGTCCGGTGTTAGTCAAGGAGCAGAAAAGCAGACATCAAACCAACAAGTATTGATTCCGGTAATCACAGAACTCGGATACATTGGACCAGTCAGAGAATGCAGAGTCAACTCAGAAGTATTTGGCCAATCAGAGAATGCAAAAAATGACCCAAAAAAACTGCTGCTCGAAAATCCGAAATAAAAATCAGAAATTCACCAACTCGGTAATCCGCAATGGCGAAAATCAGAATTTCTGCGGAATCGGAAATCAGCATTTATGACCATCCCTAGTTTTGGAAACCTCTCTTGATTGTATTAGCGACTGAGAATAAGGGAACATCGTGAAAACATCATGAGTGTGCTACAAGGTTCTGCAAAGATACTGTAATATACATGGAGCTTATGCCACCACACAGAGCAACCATAAGGCATAATGACTTCCATAACAAGGATGACCATGTTACTATAGTTACCTAACCATGATTAACAGTACATAGAAGACATTTCAGACTGAGGTAATTATTTCCTGTAATTTGCAGTTATTTGTAGATTTCCATGTGCGTTCAGTTTTAGCTTCACAGCTGAGGATGTACTTTTATGGCATTTATTAGTCATCTTGTTTAAATGACCATCTGTACCTTTTTATGAGCTTTGACTTCCAACTATTGTATTACCTAACCTAGGGAATTCGTATGTTTTCAATATGTTTCGATTTTCTATGTGGCATTTGACGTGGCGTTTCAGAAATTATAATGAATGTCTTTTTAACCGCCAACTACAGACACATAAACTGCACTGGTTTACTTTAACAATAGAAAGTTAACGTTGTTTTTTTTAATGTAAAGCCAGTGGTCACACACTGCTCAACCCTAAAGAATAGACAGTCAGTGCATTTTTCTTTTAATAGCTCTAGGTCAACCTCCTGGATTTTTCATTGGTGAATAAGGATTTTATCGTTACTCACATTATCTTCATATCTTTTGAAACCATTCTAGGAGGCTTTTTCTAAGAATGCCAGTCACATGACACAGAGATCTGTACATTAGAGATGGCCTGAACGGTTCACCGGCAGAAAGTATTTGTCAAATTTCTGCTGTTCGCGTTCTCCGCAAACTGCGAACATATGGCGTGTTCGACTCACCCCCTATACATCATCATGGAGCCAAATTTTGACCCCTTACCTCACAGTCAGCAGACATGTGGCAGCCAATCAGCTAGCACCCCCTCCTGGACCCCCCATTCCCCTATCAAAAAGCAATTGTGGTGGCCATATTGGATTAATTCTCTCTTGGCTGCTGACTGTTAGTGAGAGCAGGGTCAGACTTTCTGCAGATAGGTAGGGAAAGCATTAGCTAGGCCTGTGTTCTTGCTCCTCACTTGCTGTGGAAGCACCTCAAACAGCCCTTTTGATGGCTAGCACACCGGTCTCCTGTGTGTTTTTGTGTGTGACACTCCACAGCTCACTGACAACCAGAGCTGTGTACACACTACTGTTATTGTTGTTGCCTCATTAAAGGGAAGGTTCAGGGAGGGGATTAAAAAAATAAAAATAAATTTCCACTTACCTGGGGCTTCCTCCAGCCCGTGGCAGGCAGGAGGTGCCCTCGCCGCCGCTCCGCAGGGTCCCGGTGGTCTCCGGTGCCCGACCCGACCTGGCCAGGCCGGCAGCCAGGTCGGGCTCTTCTGCGCTCCATTTCCTGGCACTTCTGCGTCCCACGCCGGCGCGCTGACGTCATCGGACGTCCGCCGGGCTGTACTGCGCAGGCGCAGTAGCGCAGTACAGCCCGGCGGACGTCCGATGACGTCAGCGCGCCGGTGTGGGACGCAGAAGTGCCAGGAAATGGAGCGCAGAAGAGCCCGACCTGGCAGCCGGCCTGGCCAGGTCGGGTCGGGCACCGGAGACCACCGGGAGCCTGCGGAGCGGCGGCGAGTGCACCTCCTGCCTGCCACGGGCTGGAGGAAGCCCCAGGTAAGTGGAAATTTATTTTTATTTTTTTAATCCCCTCCCTGAACCTTCCCTTTAAAGAGGAACTCCAGCCTAAACAAACATACTGTCATTAAGTTACATTAGTTATGTTAATTAAAATAGATAGGTAATATAATCTCTTACCCACCCTGTTTTAAAAGAACAGGCACATGTTTGATTTCATGATGGCAGCCATCTTTTTGGTTGAAAGGAGGTGACAGGGAGCATGAGACACAGTTCCAACTGTCCTGTGTCCTGAGCACCTCTCCCAGTTGCTAGGCAATGTGAATAACAACATAGGAAATCCCATCATGCTCTACACAACATCAGGGAAAAAAAGCCCTGGCTTTTTTTCTTTGATGGGTGGAGCTTAGATAAAAATGCAGCTAAAAATTATGCTTTGGTAAGAAAAACAAAGTTCTGATGCTGTGAAACTGTTAAAGAAACACCAAGCCTTTTCAGTTCTGCTGAGTAGATTTTTAGTCCAGAGGTTCACTTTAAGTTGCACGCACAGAACCACTCCAGTGCACTATTATTTCACTGTATTCTGATAGTACTCTTGCATTTCTCTGTGTGTGACACTCAACAGCCCACTGACACCCAGAGCTGTGCATAATGTGTGTGCATAAATATTGTGTTTGCGACATCTCTACTTTGCATAAGTATAAAGCAGCCAGCAGAGTGGAAGGTAACATCTGACTACACCCACCTTTTTCCTCTGCTCCCTACTGTGTAGCCAAGGGAGAAGGGGGGCGAGGTGAGCTTTTTGTGTTCCCAAGTGAAGACTGGCTGGTGCCCCCCTCACAGTCACTTCCTGACTCTTTTATGTGGAGAATGATGGGATAGGAGGAGGAGTTCAAACAGAACACAGAATGCTGCTCATCTCAACCTAGCAGTGTCTAACGTAAGCACAGGAAGTCAGTATTGCAAACCCAGCCAGTCAGGTGAAAAAAAAAAAAATAATGTATACACACAATGTCCAAAATGGTTTACATTGCAATCTTATGATATACAATATGCATTAAAAAAACACAGTAAAACCCCTGTTATTTAGCAATCAGACACCCAGCACTCAAGTAACTGGATTACCTGGGTGCCATGGGGGCGTACCTCTCCGTCTCTCCTCCCGAGCCATGCAGGGCAGCGAGCAGCGGAGCAACTTAGCAGAGAACCAGGCACCGTTCTACTCTCTACTGCTTCATACAGCTGTTTCTTATGGCGTTTTTGTTGCATCCTCTGTTAGTACCAGGGATGGTCAATGACATGCAAAATAATGCAATAATTCCAGTTTGATACAAATATATGCAGCTTGAAAATAGACCAATCAAATGCTGCAGTGACTGCATCTCATGGACCACGCCTACATAGCACTTATTAATAATGGGCACCAAATTTCCATGCACCTTTTTTTGATGTACACGGAAGGGAAGGCTGGTCCCTCTGGTCTCGGATCAGTGAATAATGGCGCACAGCGCCTATGCATAAAAATGTCGCCGCATTAAAAAGATACGCTTATCGCTATTTATAGTTAGTACTGCATAATAATAGCGCACAGGGAAAAAAGAAGAAAAACGGCACACACTAACGTTATTTATCAATAGTGGCACACACTAACGTTATTTATGAATAGTGCCGTTCATTTACCAAACAGCAGACGTTATTGCCCACAGTAACGTTATTTATCAATAGCGCCCTACATAAGCCAAACTGCGGACGTTATTTAACTGCAAAACGGGGAATGGACTTAATGTAACACTGTCAAGGTTATGGTTAGGCACCACCAGGGGAGATTTAGGGTTAGGCACCATCAGGGGGGTCTTAGGGTTAGGCACCACCAGGGGGGTCTTAGGGTTAGGCACCACCAGGGGGGTCTTAGGTTTAGGCACCACCAGGGGGGTCTTAGGGTTAGGCACCACCAGGGGGGTGGTTAGGATTAGGCACCACCAGGGGGGTGTTTAGGATTAGGCACCCCAGGGGGGTCTTAGGGTTAGGCACCACCGGGGGGGGGGTTTAGGGGTTAGGGATAGGTACAGAGAGGGTTCTGTGTGTTAACGCTAAATAACGATAAGGCTTTAACGCTAAATAACAATAAGGCTTTAATGTTAAATAGCGATAAGCGGCAAACGGATTAGCGGCAACACCGTGCGCCATTATTCACAGGTGCCATTTTCAGATGGATCCCTCTGGTCTGATCCTGCTGGAGAGCTACTGTTGCACAGATTGCTGGTAAGGAGTTTGTGAGCCAGACAGCTGGAGGTTGCTAAAGAGGAGCAGATGATCTATAGACTGCTGCAAAAAGTATTTCTTTTTTTTTTATGGTGCAAAAGCTGCAACTTTTTGCATTACCTTTTTATACATAACTAATTTCTAGTAATAATGGAAATACATGCCACTGTTTTACTGGAAGGTGAGACGCTTGCAGTGTATTGTCAGCTGTGACACTGCTGCTGAAGTGGCACTGCTGCTGAAGGACATAAGGACACGTCTCCACGCTGGGGTCTGAGCGATTCATTTAGATCACAGTAAAGGGAATATTGATGGAGACCAGAGCTGTTACACAGTCCACATGGAGTGTGTTTACTGATGGAGCGCGTTTCCTGTGTAGCCCCAATATGTGAGCAAATAACAGATGGCCGATAGTTACTCAGTTACCCAGCAAGCTTCCTACCTTGCTTAGTGCAAAATATACAGGTATTTGCACATGGACATACAGTATGTGTCTTCCACCTTGAAGCTATGGATTATGAATATGTTTCGCTTATACAAAACAAAGACTGTGTACCCATATACAGTAGCATTATATTACTATGAACTGTGTTTTAGAAATCTTGAGCAGCTATTTGTGAACATTATAGGTGTCTCAAGACTGTTTTCGTGTCAAAAAGTAGTTTTTATTGATAACATAATCAAAGGTCATACGACATAAGTGAACATGAATATAGATTAGTGCTACCCCCAAACTTTTTTGTAATTTTATGTTATTAAAGTGGAATTATACTCCTAAAATTAATAAGGTACTTATGTATTTAGCCGTCTAGCAGAACGCCTCACGCCGAAAAAGTGTCTGATTGTAGAGCAGCTGATTCGTCCTGAATCAGCTGCTCCACTCCATTGGTAGCAGCAGCGCTGATCAGTTCACGCTGCAGTCTGAGTGTCCTCTGTGGTGTTGTGAGGACAGTGACAGGAATAGGGGGAGAGGGCACATAGACATGTAAGCCCCATTGATGTGAAGCTACATCTTCAGCAGCCGGGAGCTCTGCAAAGGAAATGGCTGAGGGACCAGGAGCTGAGTCCACATGAGCCAGTCCTGCCCCACCCCCCAAAAAGTCTGGCCAGTGGAGTGATTCTGGAGCAACTTCCTGATGGAAAAGAGTCTCTGGACAATATATGTAGGTGTCCATTCTGACAAGAAAGGGTGGAGGTCATGACATTGAAAGTACTGTAATCTATAACAATGTGTTTTAAGATACAGTATGCATTTCTGCAATAAGCAGCTAATGTGGTAGGAGACTGCAGCAACACAAATGTACATTTATGCAGCACTAATTGTAATGTTTCTGAAAATGCAGTAATACACAAGCGGATAAAGGTTACGCTGCTACATTAGTTAGCTCATCCTGCGTCATGTCATGGTTATGCCCATTTTTTGCCGTGGCGCACTATTCTTCCCCTCAGGTTGGGCCCAGAAAAATCTAGTCACTGTATCTGAGGCTGTGTGAGAGCTCTTTGATGTCAAATAAGTCAATCGTAACCACTTGAGGACCGCAGTGTTAAACCCCCATAAAGACCAGGTCTTTTTACATTAAATAGGCCACTGCAGCTTTAAGGCCTCGCTGCAGGGCCGTACAACTCAGCACATTAGTCACCCCCCCCCTTTTCTCCCCACCAACAGAGCTTTCTGTTGGTGGGATCTGATCGCTCCCCCACTGTTTATTATTTTTTTTTACACATATTTATGTTATTATTTTTATAATAAATTTCCTTATTTATTTATTTTTAATGCCCGCTCCCGCCAGCCAATCACTGTGTTAAAGCCTATGACAGCCAATCACCCCTTAGCCTCTGGAGGGGACAGCCGTGTCACACAGCTGTTCCCACAGCTGCATTAGATCGCAGCGCTGTACAGGGTAATTAGGCGATTGCCGCTGGGAGACTGAAGGCGGACCGGAGCTCAGCCATCCAAGCAGGGATGCGCGCATTAGCGTGTGCGATCTCCTGCAAACCACACCCCAAGGACCTTACGCTGATCAGCTTTAGGCGGTCCTGGGGCTGCCGCCACGGCCACACCCATCAGCGTGACGTGGTTTGCTAGTGGTTAAAATGCTATCATGATTTTTACTGTGAACATTTGCGAAATGATTGTTCATTAAGCCCCATTGACATAATTGCAGGCGATCTTCTAAAAGGTTGGAGGTTTAAGGGGTGACACCATGGGTTTCCACACCGGGTGACACCAACCCTAGTGACGGCTCTGGCGCTAAGACCTCTCCAATGCTAACTTAGCTTTACTGTGAAAATTTGCGAAACGATTGTTCATTAAGCCCCATTGACATAATTGCAGGCGAACTTCTAAAACCTGCAGCCACAATTTCTTTAAAAAATAAGGGTTTACCAAAGTGCCCCAGAAACTTGCAAGAATCTACCCTTCATATCCCGAGGTCTGTTTTAGGGGTTGTCCTCTGGTTCCATGTACCATATATGGTGGGAATGCCCAAAGGTTTCCAGAATCTGGACTAAAATATCTGCGCTGATATCTAAACTTATGCTTAGTCCAGACAAGGATCCCAACATTTTACTGTTATATCATAAGCCCGACCATATGAAACATGCGTAAACTAATTCTACATATGGCTTCATCTACCAAATTATATATTGATTCACAATGGAAACATGAAGATCTGCATTACCCAGCCATTTTAGCAAGAATAGATAAAAAAAAAGATTTATGAACGGATTAATTCAAGGATCCAAGATACTATGCACCACTTTGAGGAGGTCTGGAAACCATGGACAGAGCACAGAAGAGGGGCTACTATGACTGAGATCTTAAATGTCTGAGCTCTTCTCTGGGGATGGAGTCCCTTGGTGTATTTAACGTTCCTCTTTTGGTCCTTCCTTTTTGCTACCTTGAAGTCTTTTGCCTTCATTACAATGTAACCATGTTTCTTGCTGTGATACCTTATGTTATTTTTAAGTATTTATCCTTGGTGAACCAACACACCCTGTTTACAGTGTCTTACCTTATTGCAACCTGATACTGTTTTATTTGTTTCCTTTGGAGACAGTTATGTGAATACATTGTGATCTGTTTCTCTTTTTTTTCTCGTGATATTGTCAACTGTTTTCTATTTGGATATCAACAAAGCACCTTTTGAGCACTACAAAAAGGTGTACCAAATGTCCCAAAACCTGGACAGTGGATGGCGAGACGAGGCAGATCAATGGCAAAATATTCACCCAAAAATACATATTTTCCACGAAAGCTTTTTTTTACGGTTTATAAAGACAATGGTCGCTGTCTTTAGCGGTTAATAGCAAAGCAGCCATACATGCTAGCATCAGAACATTTTCAGGTTACATTAAGGGGAACAGTAGGAACAAGAGGAAAAATAATTTCAAAAAGACCTTGTAGTTTTGTAAGAAAATAGATTTTGAATACTTAAAAAAATGTTTTGAAAAGGCTGCAAAATGACATTCTGCAGCAGAATTCAGAATGTCATTGCTCTGGGGCTTGCTATACTTAGTGTAGCAAGTCCAGGGCTGGGAATGGGATCAATGGTCATCTGGGCAGGGATGGACATGTGCAATGTTCTCCGTCATTTGTCAGGTATCAAGAAGATGTGGATCTGGATCATTTCCGAGGCTATTGTCATGGAAGTAACGAAAGGTAAATATTTATGGTTAATTAAGATCACTAAAGGACTTTTTGGTGTTTCTATTTCATTTTTGTGGAAATGGGTAAGTGGAATGTGTAACTACTGCTTAACAAATGTTGTGCAAATAGAGTGATTCAGAATGAAGCTCCTCTTGCAGCCGTTTTGCATGAGATTTGTATATGTAACAGCACTCTGGTCTTTTTGCAGATGGACGTCTGTTTGATGCTTATGTTTCTTTTTGTCCCTCAAACATTGACACAAAGTTCACAAACTTCATCCTCAAACCTCATTTGGAGAACAGATATGGCTACAAGCTCCACCTGGATGAAAGGAGTCTCCTGCCCAACACAGGTAACCAGCATTCACTCACAAACTTCTCATTATGCTTAAGATAGGTTTCCTGCAAACTCCTCTGGTGGTTTGCAGTCAGGTTGGAAAGCTATGGATCAGAATGATTTCCCTACAATATTGTGGTGATTCCAATCAAAGGAGATTGCACACAAGTTAACCAGTAATCAGTTTAGGGGGAGTGCTTACTACCAAATAGTCCAATCAGCAATGTGTACAGTAAAAGGCAAAGGAGGTAGCGCACATGCACTATGAAAGCTGGTCCTGACAAAGCACTACATGCAAGAGAGAGAAACTGATATGGACCCCTACACTGTTTTTATTCACCTCCATATGTGGTGGTGATGCCTGTTAATGCATTTTCTAAAGCCTGTGGAATAAATGTAAGCGTTTTAGTGGATGTCCTATCCTGGTAATGGAAGTGTCTGCAACCACGGTATTAGTTCTTTATTGGTCATGTGCTTGTAATAATCACTTCTATAGTAGTGATCATTAACACACTGCTTCCCATCCCCTTCTTGCACCTCTGACACTGTGGTTGTCCTTGGCAGGTTTTGGTGCGCCATATCAATTGTTATGTATAGCATGCTTGAGGGGCCCCAATGCAAAACTTGCACTGAAGCCCACAGCTTCTTAGCTACGCCACTGCTTGCTGAAACAGGTTCACAGGGCCTCATTTTGTAATACCTTAGTGTAAAATGTCTACAGCCTCTCTTGCAGATGGTAGGCAGATGGTAGGCTGATTTATAAACCTGATGATGATAAAGTATATTTTAATTTGAGTTTACTTGCCTGTAAATGTGTAGTTTATATGCCATAAGTTATAATTAATTTATAATGATCTGATGCAGTGAGCAGATTTCAACAGACTCAGGTGGGGCATGAAAGAAAACCGCCTCCAAATTAGTAAAACAATTTATACCAATCCATCACAACTGCCAGAAACACAACCAGTTAACGTTAACTCCAATAACAATGAACAATTCGGTATATAGTGTAATCAAAAATAGTAATACTTTATTAATATCAAAATAGGGGATAGGGTTGGGATAGGGTAATTAAAACTACAGAAGGAAATTTTTGCGGAGTCAGCATCAGCAATATATATGGCCGGCCATACAGTTAATCACACAACACACACCACGCACTCATATACTCCCCCATGCAGTTTAATATATTAACAGCGCTGTGAGAATGATAATGAAGGAACCATGGTTCAGAGTCCTAATCAATTTCTCAAGTCTCTTCAGGGTTAGTGGCATGCAGATGGTTAGTCAGACTTCATATATATATAGCAGCTAGTAGCAAACTTCAGCAGTTTAGTAATGCATGCATAGCGTAATGTAACATGGGTAGATCTCACCAGTGTCTTTTAGAAGCTTCAGCAGCGCTGCCTCCAACTGCTATTAGATCAATGGGGTATATGTAATCATCAGGAGCTACTCTTCTCGCCAGGTCATCAGGTCGGTAGCCGTGTGCAGGGCGCAGCGTGGAGACTCGGCTGGCCGGCGTCCCAGCTCAGCTCAGAGTATACTCTCCGCGAACTTCCGTATGGAGCGCCCGCCCTCTGCCCGCAGTGGTTCCTGGGTAGGGTAGTTCTCGTGGGTAGTTCTGGACGGCCACACGTTGCACTGACTCCGCCCACCTAGTATATGCCATAAGTTGTCAGGTTTTAGCTTCTGGGCGGTGCAGAACCCTAATTCCTCGAATAGATTCATTTAAAAGGGTACCTGAGATGGTGCGCTCCCCCGTCTGCACCTGTGCAGTACTACTGCTCATGCCCAGAATGCTACTGGCTACAGGGATGCGCAGCCCGGCCACACATGCTCAGTAGCCCTGTACCAGAGAACTTTCCAGGACGAATTGTGGAGGATCCAGGTGGCGTGGGAGTGATCAGCCAGGAGGGGGAGGAATCCCCATGATATATATAATTTTTAACTTTTCCACCATCTCAGGTTTACCCTTAAATTGAGGTTGTTGTGATCCAGCTGTTGGAAAAGATCTTTCCTACAGTTTATGTACGAAGCAGGTTATTTTAGCGTGAGGCACTGAACGCTGCCATAGCAGCAGTGCTATACTGTCCACCCCACGTAATGGTAATTTGGGGCTCCGGCGGTTGCCAGACCGCAAATTACATCTCCCTTCGAGTTGTGACAACTCTGAGGAGGAATAGTTTTTAAAGAGACACTGAAGCAGAAAAAAATGATGATATACTGCAATGAAATGTTTGTGTAGTATGGATAATTACTAGAACATTAGTAGCAAAGAAAATATTCTCATATTTTTATTTTCAGTTATATAGTGTTTTTTTTATAACATTGCATCATTCTCTAATATTTGCAGTTTACACACTACTCAGCAATCTAAATGATGTTACAGAGCAGGCTAGTGAACTTTTGAACCCTTCTCTGCATAGAAAAAGAAAATACAGTCATACAGTGAAATATCAGTTAGATGATGTTTCAGAATATTTTTATCCTGGTAGAATATTAATCCCATGACAAAATGCTGATTTTATGGCTTGCAGACTCCATAGTAGCCATTATTTACAATGAGCAAATTTATCAAAACCAGCACAAAGAAAACTGGAGCAGAACTGGTGCAAACGTGGAGCAGATGTCTAGATCAAAGATTCTGAATTAGTCGCTCTGAGCATGAGCTCCACTTATGCACCGGTTTTGCACCATATGTGCTCCAATTATCCTTGGCCTGGTTCTTATAAATCTGCCCCAATGTTCTCTGAAGTGGTAAAATTGGCCAATCTTTGAATGTGTGTATGCACTTGTCACAGCTTTGGCCTGTGATCTGTAATCAGGGCCATTCACCAGCATGGTACATGATAAATTGTAAAATTCTATCTTGTATATAAATTGTGGTATCAAGGTAACTGACATGGGAGGTTGAAAAGCTGAGCGTTAACTAGATGTTCTTGTGGTACTCTGAGAAGTTTTTGTGGAATCTGATTAATTCTTCCTGTGATGCTGTCCAGATTAATAGGATATCGTCTATAAATCGGAAGTATGCCCATGGTTTAATTTCACAAGTTGAAAGGAAGTTTTCCTCTAACCTGGCCATAAATAAATGTGCATACTGGGGTGACATTCTACTTCCCATAGCACTGCCCATTGTCTGTAGATATATATCATTCCAAAATGAAATTAGTTGTGAGTTAGTATATACCTGATAAGTTGTAGTGTGGGCTCTGTTGGTAGATCATTAAGCTGAAGGAAATGTTGGCAAGCTGCAATACCGTCCCCCTGTGGAATGTTGGTATAAAGGGATTCGACATCCATTGTAGCCAGGATTGCACCTTCTGGGATCGGACCCATGGCAGTCAATTTGTTAAGAAGGTCAGTGGTGTCCTGGATGTAGCTGGCTGTATTCCTTACCATGGGTTTAAGAATGTTTTCTACCCAACCAGATATCTTTTCTGTTAGTGTCCCCAAACCAGAGATGTATTTTTGGTAAGATGTAGAAGGTGCCTATTTTAGGATTAGCTGGTATTAACCCATTCGCGTTCCGTCGTTTTCACTTCAGAAATGTTCACCTCCCATTCATTAGCCTATAACTTTATCACTACTTATCACAATGAACTGATCTATATCTTGTTTTTTCCGCAACCAATTAGGCTTTCTTTGGGGGGTACATTTTGCTAAGAGCCACTTTACTGTAAATGCATTTTAACAGGAAGAATAAGAAAAAACGGAAAAAATCATTATTTCTCAGTTTTCAGCCATTATAGTTTTAAAATAATACATGCCTCCATAATTAAAACTCATGTATTGTATTTGCCCATATGTCCCGGTTATTACACCGTTAAAATTATGTCCCTATCACAATGTATGGCAACAATATTTTATTTGGAAATAAAGGTGCATTTTTTCCGTTTTGCATCTATCACTATTTACAAGTTTAAAATAAAAAAAATATAGAAATATTTCATCTTTACATTGATATTTAAAAAGTTTAGACCCTTAGGTAAATATTTACATTTTTTTTTTCCGTCCAACCCTCCAGGACAGTGACATTGAGATTTGGGCTCCGCCCCCCAGAAACAGGAAACACCCAGCGTGAGCTCTATAAATCTGTTCCCAGGTATCCACACCTCAGTTGTGTGTTTCCTTCCCTGGGAACATGAGCTCTGTAAAGGGAGCTAGCTGGTCAGCAGCCTGGGAGTGCTGAGGCTGGTAATAGTTCCCTGAGGGAGCCTGCTTCACTACCCTGGAGGGTTGGAATATTGTTGCAGCAGAAAGCTCCTTACCTGCTTAAACAGGTTTTTCCCCTCTAGCAGCCACCTGAGCGGCTGTGCGTGCTAGAGGGAGGACAACACGGAGCAGCCCTGACGGAGGTCCTGGACGCAGCGGTGGGGGAATATCGGCTCTGCACGGAGGAAGGATGGCTTTGCCCCCAGTCTAGCGGTACTTCCGCCGACGAGTGACTTCACTTCCGCATTTTGCGCGGCTGCAAAACAGCGTTGTGTGCGTTCCTTGTGGCACTTAGCGTTTGGCCTTTGCCGAGGATGGACGCACGAAAACTTCAGGATCAGGTAAGCCGGCGGAGATCTTGTGGGGAGCCGTGTTTGATCACGGTCTGACTGGTCGCCGCACTGGTCTGAGGTTTGATTATGCTGCTCAGATGTATTTAGTCAGCATATGAATGACAGTGGCTAGATCAAGGATATTTGCTGAAGCTGTCTTTTTGTGGTGGCACATTGTTGTTTAAAACCAGTTAAACATGGATAACTGCACTGATCTTAAGTTTAATTACTAGATCAGAAAAAGCATGTTAGACTACTTGGTGATTTGATTACTTAAATGGAGCAAGATGTTTGTTACCAGTTTAAGTATTGTAAAAGTCCTGATAGTTCATGTCACAAGGGCCCTCGTGGCTGACCGCACTTAGCCTTCTAAACGGTGCCAGCGCACAGATCGTGCGAACTCTGGTCGCAGTCAATGCGCAGGAACCGTTAAGAATTAGCCGCAGACAACTCAGAAGGGAGCCTGTGAGACACGGGTAATTACAACGTCACCTACTGGTTCAGAGTAAGCTGCCACCACCGCGGTTACTATGGGACTGTGGGGCCCACTAACTGACTGACTAATCCTGCGAATAAAACGGTTAAACACACGATATTCTGTCTAGCCAACAACAAACAAACAGTAGCGTATCTTCAGAGACCCGGGATCATTTCTGTGTGTGCTGATAAGCAGGGTAGCGAAACAGTGAATGACTTGGGGAAAGTCGTTTATTCACGCAATATAAATAATTAATATATACAGACAATTATGAAAATCAACAATTATTAAAACAGTAATAGCCAGTATGAAAAATAAAAGAAGGGAGAAAAATACTTAGTTCCTGGAAAGATGTCCTTATTGTGGGAAGAATCATAAAGTTCTTGGTTTCAAAGTCCAGAGTTCAGAGTTCAGACCAGGTGGATGCCAGCATATCCTCAAGCTGGCATCTGATGAGTGCAAGATGGTTCAGTGTGGAGGACACTGAGTTTGGGTCCTCAGCCATTCTTATGCCCCTGCTTCAGTAGGAGGGAGTGAGGGCGGGGAGCCATACACCGCCTTCAAAGATGAGATGAGCCCTCCCCTTGTACTGGGGCTAGAAATCATATCTACCCATATATGGGCTCTATCTCACAGAACCGTACAGGTCAGGGCAGATTTATTAACATTTTCAGGTCTGTCTCGATTTACCCAGCGCCCTGATACCAGACATGAGGGGTGGGACCCCTGTGGTATCATCAGGGCACTTTGAAACTGCCTAGCTGGCAGTCCTTACCTCCGAAGGTTCTGAAACTTCCTCAGAACCAGCACCGGGGCTCATGCTACACTTCCCCCACGTTTGGTGAAGCTGCCATCTCAGGAACCCCAGAAATATTACAGATCTGGGAAGTTATGGATTATGCCATGAGCCTCAGGTTAATTCAGGAGGTGTTCTAGCTGCTAACAGCTGACTTTCCTTTGATCTTTAGCAGAGAACAGAGTGTCAAGACCTCCCGTGGATTCGTAGCCTGCTTGGGTGCACCTAGGCATCCTTTGGTTAATTAACATCTCCATGAGATCAGCTAAGTGTCACCTGGTTCCCAGAGCCAAAAGGGAAATTGTGCCTTCCACAGGGAATATGTCCAAGCTAACTAACACCTTCCCCCCAGGCTGTTATTTCAGCTAAGACAGATTTCCCAGCTGTTCCTAGGCATAGGGATACTACACGTCAAATCTTGGTTCTATTGATCTGAGGCGCAATCGATGCAGGAATCGAGTGCGATCGTTCTTTTCTTCACGGGCGGTTCCAGGACGCGCCTGCGTCCCCGCAATCGTCCGTGACAGCCCTCCCCCTTGTCCGTGGCTTAGCCACTCATCCGCAAGATGTATGGCGGCGCCGCTAACCTGGCTGACGGGCCTCAAGTTGCCGGTACGGCGGGAAAACCTATTGGAGCCTGGGGCTCGGTTCACCTGGACCGGTCGCGGTCTGCTACCCTCAGGGTTGACCCAACATGGACCGTTCTGGACAGGGCGTTTGCGCCACTGCAGTCGGACGTGGTGCCTGCCGGGACTGCTGACAACGGGCAGTGGGTTGGTTAGGTCAACAGCCAGCCCACGCAGGGTTCCCCTGCTGGGTGGCTGTGGACCTCAGGGAACCCCGCGGGAATCCCTGGACCTTCCCAGCTCCTGACAGACGGCACATGCCCTGCAGTAGTTTGCTACATCCCTGTTCATCCGGGGCCAATAAAACTGGTTCCGAATACTGGCGAGTGTCTTGCGGACACCCGAGTGCCCTGTCAGAGGATTACCATGTGCGGATTTCAGCACATGTCCCCTGAACGCACTCGGGACCACAAGCCACTTGGTATTCGCGTGGGATCTACCTGTAGGGGGCTGTACAGACTCACTGTACAGTCTCCCACCTTCCCAGTACACCTTGAAAGCGGCCCCGTCTGCGAGGGGCTCAGCGGCTTGCTGCCTGAGCACCTCCAGGCTTGGGTCACTTTGTAGTGCGGCTGAGAATACGGCGCTGTCAGTTTCAGCCAACTGGCTCAGATCACACGAGGCCAGCGGCTGAAAGGTCTCATCCCTGCGGTCAGAGGAGGGGGAGGAGGCCGGAACCCCCTCCACCTGTTCTGAGCTCGGGTTCTGAGCAGCGCAGCTGCGCGGTACTGCTAGCACAGGTACACTGTCAGAATGGCACAGACGGGCATTACTCAAATCATCATTGCATGCAGTAATGACATTGACAGGTATAGACATTTTTTCATTACAGACAGGTTGTACAAGAAACTCAGGTACAGTTACAGCATCATCACAACAGACAGTCTGTACATCAAACTCAGGTGCCTTTGAAGCAGGCACTATTGAACCTGGTACCCTTGAACTGGGCACATTCAACCCACCTCCCCCTGGTGCTCCCCCAAGTGTATAAAGTACCTGGTGGTGGGTGGAGAGTCCGTCTCCTTCCGTGAGCGACAAGGCGGTCGTGGCAGGTTCATAGTAGGACACAAGCTTGCCCAAATCAGTCCCCAGCAACACAGGGACTGGGAGATCCTTCATAACCCCAACAACCCGTTCTTGGACTCCTCCCACTCCCCAATCCAGCTTCACTTTTGCGTGGGCTATGTGGAAAAGGGTGCCCTCTACTCCAGTAAGGGCAAGGGATCGGCTGGAGCTGATGCTCTCCTTTGGTACAAGGTGTGAGTGAACTAACGTGATGTCAGCTCCGGTGTCTCGGAATCCGGTGACAACTTTGCCGTTCACTCTAACAAGTTGCTGCTGGTCGGTTCGGTCGCGGATTTCCTTTCCGCGGGCAAACAGGACAAAATCTGATGATCCAGGCTGTGGTTCGCTGGCGGGTTGCCTCTGCTGTGGGTGAGGTGCAGGTGATGCAGATGATCCAGGTGCTGGTGGTGTCTGTCTCCGCTCCGGACAGTCGAATTTCATGTGTCCGGGCTGGCGGCAGTAGTGACAGGTGACCTCTCCAGGCGCTGCAGGCCTGGGTGCAGCAGCTGCGCTGGGTGGCCTCTGTGGCGGACGGCTCACAGGGGCAGGAGGGTCTGCCGAGGTATGGGGCTGACCTCCTCTCCAGCTGGATGGGACAGTTCTGCGGGTATCAACCACCCGGGTAGTTGCAAAAGTCTCTGCAAGGTCTGCAGCGACAGTTGCTGAAGCCGGCCTGCGTTCTAGCACAAACTGGCGTACATCAGCAGGGCAAATGTTCAGAAATTGCTCCAGGACTATCAAGTCCTCCAGGACATCATAAGACCCTTTGGTGAGGCCTAGTGTCCACTGGCGGAGTGTGGTGAGCAAGCTGCTGGCCACATCTCGGTACGAATCAGAAGACTTTTTCTGCCAGGCCCTAAACTTTTTCCGACAGGCTTCTGGCGTCAGCTGGTACTTAGTAATGATAGCGTCTTTTATAGCAGCATAATCATTATCCTTCTCCGCAGGCAATTCTGCGAAGGCATCAAGCGCTTTGTAGCGCAGCAAAGGTGTCAGATGTCTGGCCCACTGGTCTTGGGACAGACGATACTGACGGCATGCTTTTTCAAAAGACCGCAAAAACAAGTCAATGTCTGTGTCTTTTTCAATATTAGCAAATTTAAACTTTGCACTTACGGGTGGTGCAGCTCCTTCAGCAGGGAGGCTGGGCGGTGAACTCCGGCTGGCCTGTTGCACTTTTGCCATGTTTAGCTCATGCTGTCGTTGGCGTTCCCGCTCAGCGGCATCCCTCTCCGCGTGGCGTTCTGCAGCAGCAGCAGCAGCCTTGCGTTCTGCAGATTGGCGTTCCTCACGCATGTACTGCAGGTACTTGTCCAGGTCAGTCTCCATCAGCTTTTGTAATGCCTGCTGCATTAGCGGATCAGTACAAACGGACAGTCCAGTACTGGCCGGTTCCAGGCGAGTACTTTCAGAAACTCTGGGATTGGGGTCCACACTGACATTCTCCTGCGTAACTGTTGATGCAGGGCCCTCAGGATGCACAACCTCTGTACGGTCAGGAGTCTCAGTCTCTGGTTCCCCTTGCCTTGAGTCAGATGGGTCAGCGTCTACCTCAGCAGACACATCGAGCTCCTGCAGTTGCTGGGTATCCCATTGAAACAATTCCGTTACCAGGTCCCCTTGTTTCTTGCGGCCGACATCAATGCCTCTCTCTTGGCAAAGATTTTGCAGGTCCGCCAGGCACATTTTCTTGTAGTTCCCGGACATTTCCACGCCAAATAAAATAAAACTTTTGGGGAGGGGTACTGGCTACACAGTCTCTCTGTATATATAAAAAATATATTGCCTTCCAGCTACACCAACGAATTAGTTCGTTTCTCGATAGCGCTAGCGCTATCGTAGATACTTTCAGCACAACACAGATCCCAACCGCTGCCTAACACTGTCACAAGGGCCCTCGTGGCTGACCGCACTTAGCCTTCTAAACGGTGCCAGCGCACAGATCGTGCGAACTCTGGTCGCAGTCAATGCGCAGGAACCGTTAAGAATTAGCCGCAGACAACTCAGAAGGGAGCCTTTGAGACACGGGTAATTACAACGTCACCTACTGGTTCAGAGTAAACTGCCACCACCGCGGTTACTATGGGACCGTGGGGCCCACTAACTGACTGACTAATCCTGCGAATAAAACGGTTAAACACACGATATTCTGTCTAGCCAACAACAAACAAACAGTAGCGTATCTTCAGAGACCCGGGATCATTTCTGTGTGTGCTGATAAGCAGGGTAGCGAAACAGTGAATGACTTGGGGAAAGTCGTTTATTCACGCAATATAAATAATTAATATATACAGACAATTATGAAAATCAACAATTATTAAAACAGTAATAGCCAGTATGAAAAATAAAAGAAGGGAGAAAAATACTTAGTTCCTGGAAAGATGTCCTTATTGTGGGAAGAATCATAAAGTTCTTGGTTTCAAAGTCCAGAGTTCAGAGTTCAGACCAGGTGGATGCCAGCATATCCTCAAGCTGGCATCTGATGAGTGCAAGATGGTTCAGTGTGGAGGACACTGAGTTTGGGTCCTCAGCCATTCTTATGCCCCTGCTTCAGTAGGAGGGAGTGAGGGCGGGGAGCCATACACCCCCTTCAAAGATGAGATGAGCCCTCCCCTTGTACTGGGGCTAGAAATCATATCTACCCATATATGGGCTCTATCTCACAGAACCGTACAGGTCAGGGCAGATTTATTAACATTTTCAGGTCTGTCTCGATTTACCCAGCGCCCTGATACCAGACATGAGGGGTGGGACCCCTGTGGTATCATCAGGGCACTTTGAAACTGCCTAGCTGGCAGTCCTTACCTCCGAAGGTTCTGAAACTTCCTCAGAACCAGCACCGGGGCTCATGCTACACTTCCCCCACGTTTGGTGAAGCTGCCATCTCAGGAACCCCAGAAATATTACAGATCTGGGAAGTTATGGATTATGCCATGAGCCTCAGGTTAATTCAGGAGGTGTTCTAGCTGCTAACAGCTGACTTTCCTTTGATCTTTAGCAGAGAACAGAGTGTCAAGACCTCCCGTGGATTCGTAGCCTGCTTGGCTGCACCTAGGCATCCTTTGGTTAATTAACATCTCCATGAGATCAGCTAAGTGTCACCTGGTTCCCAGAGCCAAAAGGGAAATTGTGCCTTCCACAGGGAATATGTCCAAGCTAACTAACACCTTCCCCCCAGGCTGTTATTTCAGCTAAGACAGATTTCCCAGCTGTTCCTAGGCATAGGGATACTACACGTCAAATCTTGGTTCTATTGATCTGAGGCGCAATCGTTGCAGGAATCGAGTGCGATCGTTCTTTTCTTCACGGGCGGTTCCAGGACGCGCCTGCGTCCCCGCAATCGTCCGTGACAGTTCAGAAAAGCATTTGTTCACATGTGACTGATTGGTTTTTGTGCAGCTCAATGTGTTTTGCATAAGTAATTGTTGCATAGCTACCTGAATGAATGTTAACTACATGGTGCATTCATTGTGGGGAGTGAGCTGGTTACTGGGTCAGCTGCTTATAATGTTGGATGTTTTCCTTCTAAGTTTGCAGGAGGGATTTATTGGTGCAGTATCACCAAATATATTAAGTTTAAAAAAAAAAAAAAAAAAAAAAAAATTTTTCCCCTCTCTCTCTCCTGCAATACATTTTAGCAGCTGTATGCATCTACATTCTGTCTAGATGAGCTACACTTGAGTTGATATGCATCCTAAATTATCTGTCTGATTGCTGTACTTAAGCTTATTTTACAGATAATGATATTCCTTTTTTTGGTAAACAGCTCACTATATACACAGAGTATATATGAATAAACATCACATCTGTTCAGGAGAGGATTTATGTGATTAATTACAGGCTTTAATGAATTATAGTAATTAATACTGCCTCCTGCAAAGAGTTTATGACTACCATGAGGCATGAAATGGTAGAGACATTTAGAGCATTCAGGGAAAATCTGCCTACAGGGTCAGCTCCTGTGGTACCTCCTGTGGCAGTTATTCCCAAGGAGAATCCTAAGCCAAGAAAAGCTCTTGTAAAAACTACAAGACGTTTAATTTCTTCAAATGAAGAAGAAGAGGAAATACAGGATGTTCTTCCTGGAGGACAGGTTAACAGGGATTTATCACAGGATGATATGTCAGATCAAAGTGATACGGATGAGAAACTTATGTTTTCAAGATTCAGATTTCCGGTGGAAGAGACTGATGAATTAGTGCGGGCTATTCACACTACCTTGAATATTAATCAGACCACTCCCGCTCCTGTGTCCATACATGATAAATTATATTCTGGTATGGATCCCACACCACATTTAAATTTTCCTGTACATCCCTCAACAAAAAACCTAATTAATACGCAATGGAAATACCCAGAGAAAAAACTTTTTATTTCCAGAGGGTTTAGAAAGCGATTCCCCTTTTCGGAGGAAGATGCAAAACTATGGGAAGGTTGTCCCAAGTTAGACGCAGCGTTCAGTCTAATGAATAGGGAGAATGAACTTGCTTTTGAGGATTTGGGTTTCCTTAAAGACCCAGCAGACAAGAAAATTGATTTGTCACTTAAAAAAGCTTATACAGCAGCAAGTAACTAACTTTAAGCCTGCTGCAGCCACCACCTGTGTCTCTAGGACCACTTTATTATGGATAGAGAGGGTGGAAGAATTAGTCAAAACTGATGCTCCTAAAAAGGACATTTTAGAAGCTCTGAGTGTTGTTAAGAAATCTAATAATTATGTTACTGATGCTTCAACAGAGTCACTAAGAGTTACAGCAAAGACAACAGCACTAGTTAATAATGCCCGCAGAAATCTGTGGCTCAAGACATGGGACGGTAGCCAATCGTCCAAGTCTAAGGCATGTAATCTACCCTTTACGGGGGATCTGTTATTTGGCCCTCAGCTCCAAGAAGTCTTGGAGAAGACGGCAAGCAGGAAATTATCATTTCCGAAGAAAAAGAAATTCAAGCCGAATAGGCCCTTTTTTCGCCGCAATAACCAGGCGAGAGATAAAGGGGTCCAAAAAAGAAGGACTTGGCCAATTAATAAGGAAGGGCCTAGGAGGACTCCGCTGCATAAGCCAGCGGAGCCCCAAAGCAAGCACCAGTGACGCCAGGCTGAAAGTAGGGGGCAGGTTATCTCGCTTTTATCCAGAGTGGAGAAAGATAACCTCGAATCAATTCATTTTAGACCTAATAAAAGACGGGTACAAGATAAGATTCATAAAAAAGCCCCCGGTGAGATTTGTAAAGACTTTAATGCCGAAAGACAGAGAAGCCAGGATGGCATTACAGGAATTACTAAGAGACATGATGGAAGAAATGTCATAAAAGAGGTACCACCTCAGGAAAGAAACCGAGGGTTCTATTCTCGAATTTTTCTGATCAAAAAGCCAACCGGAAAATTCAGAATGATTCTGAACTTAAAACCACTAAACCCCTTTATTGTATACGAAAAGTTCAGAATGGAAACTGTGTATACGATGAGGAACTTACTGAATGCAGACGTGTTTATTGTGAACATAGATCTGACAGACGCTTATTGGCACATCCCAATCAGAAGGGAGTCTCAAAAGTACCTAAGATTCAGTGTACAAGGAGACGGTGGAGTGCTGCATTATCAATTCTCGTGCCTTCCTTTCGGAATATCTTCAGCACCAAGAGTGTTTACGAAAGTAATGGCAGAGGTGGTAGGAAATCTTCATCTCCAGAACATTATAATAATCCCTTATCTGGACGACCTATTAGTTCTAGCAGACAATGCGGTACTGCTTCAAAGAGATCTGAAGAGGGTGTTAGGTCAGTTAGAAACCCTGGGTTGGTTAGTAAATTACCAAAAGTCACATCTGGATCCATCCCAGGTGATCAAATTTTTGGGGTTCATAATAAATTCACCCCTTCAAAGACTGTTCTTGCCAGAGGACAAGGTGACAAAAGTGCAGTCGACAATAGTCAGCCTTCTAGAGGCAGACGCCAACTCAGTACGGCAGTGCATGAGTATAGTGGGTCTTCTAACCTCAACAGCACCAGCAGTACATTGGGCAATGGCTCACGTAAGAGTTCTCCAGAACTGGCTACTGGAAAACTGGAACAGTAATCAGGGCGATTTAGAAAGCGTGTTATCAATACCAACCTGGGTAAAGGAATCCCTGCCTTGGTGGATGGATATAAAAAATCTTCAGTTAGGAAGACTATGGCGGTCTCCTCCAACAAAGATTATAACAGACGCAAGTTTGATGGGTTGGGGAGCCCATGTGGACGGACTATACCTACAAGGGTCATGGAAGTCCATCTGAAAGGGACATTAAATCGAATGGCCGACCTTCTAAGCAGACAAAGACTGTCAAATTCCGAGCTGAGGCTCAACCCGGAAGTATTCAGAATGATAACGGCCAGATGGGGGTGGCCCGAAATAGACCTTTTTGCCAATCAGACGAACTCTCAGTGCAGAAGGTTTTTCTCTCTAGATCCGAAGGGAGCATGTGCAATAGATGCGTTGGCCCAAGATTGGATCTTCAGCAAAGCATATGCCTTTCTACCAATCCCCTTGATTCCTCTTGTATTACAGAAGTTGAAACTGTCCAGAATGACTCTGATATTAATAGCACCAGATTGGCCAAAACGATCATGGTACCCGTTGTTACTAAAAATGCTGAAAAAAGATCCTTTACTCCTCCCTCAGGAGGAATTACTTTTAGATCAAGAGGAACACAGATGGGTACATGTTCCAAATCTGCATCTAAAAGCGTGGTTTCTGAAAGGGATGTTCTGAAGTCCAAGGGCCTGTCAGACAGAGTGATCAAGACGGTTCTGAATAGCAGAAAGAAAGTAACCAGATCGATCTATTCTAAGTATTGGAAGACTTTTTTAGACTGGAAAAAGAGAAATAAAGTTAAAGACAATAAATTACCGACAATTCTTGAGTTCCTGCAAGATGGAATTGAGAGGGGTTTGGCCTTAAGTACAATTAAGGTACAAGTAGCAGCAATTTCTGTTTTCGTTGATAAGAAATTAGCCTTATGCTGGGAATACACGGTTCGTTTTTGCCTTCGTTTAAACCTTCGTTTCGATTGTGCCTTTTGTCCTTTTCGATCCCGAAATAATCGGTCATACGGTTAATATCACCACCCACGGTTTCGTTTTTTTTTCGATTCTGATGGTTTCGTTTTTCCAATGATCGAAGGCTGCAAAGAAACGAAACGAAAATCCCTTTTTACAGGGACGGACTAGCATAAACGAATATATAATCGATCTGAACAGCCATCAAGCCTACCAATGGCTCGATTAGATGGATAAAGAGAGATAATATCAAACATGTTCGATCACTAGTCGTTCGTTTTTGGGGTCTATTAATCGAAACTATAATGAGATTATGACTATTTTCACATACGTTTTCAACACTCGATTCGTTTACCGAACGAATCGAAGGTTTAAACGAAGGCAAAAACGAACCGTGTATTCCCAGCATAAGATCCCCTGGTGATCAGATTTATGAAATCAGTAGAAAGATCAAGGCCAATAGTTAAGAAATCATGTCCTAGGTGGGACCTATCTTTAGTTCTCAATGTACTTATGGAAGAGCCATTCGAACCTCTAGAAGAAATTTCGTTAAGGAATCTTACAATTAAAACCATATTCTTAGTAGCGATTACCTCTGCAAAAAGAGTAAGCGAATTAGAGGCACTAAGCAGTGATGAACAATTCTGTTCTATATTTGAAGACCGAGTGATATTGAAGACGGTAACTGATTTTTTACCAAAAGTATCATCAGTGTCTAATAGGGGGCAAGAGATAATATTGCCTACCTTCTGCAATAAAGCAGTTCATCCAAAAGAGAAGCAGTGGCACAAGCTGGATGTAAGGAGGTGCTTACTAATATACTTAAAAAGAGTGAAGCAACTCAGGAAAACAGACAGGTTATTTGTTAATTTCACTGGAAATAAAGTGGGAGAAAAAATGACCAAAGCTTCGATAGCAAGATGGCTCAAGGTTTGTATTGAGGAAGCTTACAAATTGAGGCAGTTGGAGTCACCTAAAGAGATCACAGCACACTCTACTAGAGCTATGGCAACCTCCTGGGCCTATAGAGCTGGGGCATCGGCATCGGAGATCTGCCGGGCAGCAACATGGAGGAGTGTCAACACGTTCGTCAGACATTACCGTCTAGATCTGATGACAGCAGGAGAACAGTCCTTCGGGAGGAAAGTTCTACAGGCTGTGGTCCCGCCCTAAGGTGGGTGATTCCTTGTTTATCATCTCAATGTCACTGTCCTGGAGGGTTGGACGAAAAAAACAGGATTACGACCTGGTAATTCTATTTTTGACAACCCTCCAGGACAGTCCTTAGTTCCCACCCGTTAAGCATCATGTATTTTGATGTGGGTAAGAAGTATTAGGGTATCCAGTATGACTAGGTTCAGGTCTTGTGCACAACTGAGGTGTGGATACCTGGGAACAGATTTATAGAGCTCACGCTGGGTGTTTCCTGTTTCTGGGGGGCGGAGCCCAAATCTCAATGTCACTGTCCTGGAGGGTTGTCAAAAATAGAATTACCAGGTCGTAATCCTGGTTTTCTTATTGTAATTTTTTATTTTTTTTATATTAAACATTTTATTTGGGTATTTTTGGGAGGGTGGGATGTAAACTATAGTTTTATAATGTAATTGTGTGTTGTTTTTAATTTTTTTTACTTTTAGTTGTAGTTTTACTTTTTGGCCACAAGATGGCGGCCATGAGTTTGTTTACATGACGTCACTCTAAGCGTAACACACGCTTAGAGTGTAGAGTTGGGCCGAACGGTTCGCCTGCGAACGGTTCCATGCGAACTTCCGTGGTTCGCGTTCGCGTCCCGCAGGCGAACCTTTGCGGAAGTTCGGTTCGCCCCATAATGCACATGGAGGGTCAACTTTGACCCTCTACATCACAGTCAGCAGGCCCAGTGTAGCCAATTAGGCTACACTAGCCCCTGGAGCCCCACCCCCCTTATATAAGGCAGGCAGCGGCGGCCATTACGGTCACTCGTGTGCTGCCTGCGTTAGTGAGAGTAGGGCGAGCTGCTGCAGACTGTCTCTCAGGGAAAGATTAGTTAGGCTTAACTTGTTCCTGTCTGGCTGCATACCTGTGCTGTGAACCCACCACTGCATACCTGTGCTGTGAACCCACCACTGCATACCTGTGCTGTGAACCCACCACTGCATACCTGTGCTGTGAACCCACCACTGCATACCTGTTCTGTGAACCCACCACTGCATACCTGTGCTGTGAACCCACCACTGCATACCTGTTCAGTGAACCCACCACTGCATACCTGTGCTGTGAACCCACCACTGCATACCTGTTCAGTGAACCTGCCACTGCATACCTGTTCAGTGAACCCACCACTGCATACCTGTTCAGTGAACCCACCACTGCATACCTGTTCAGTGAACCCACCACTGCATACCTGTTCAGTGAACCTGCCACTGCATACCTGTTCTGTGGACCCACCACTGCATACCTGTTCAGTGAACCTACCACTGCATACCTGTGCTGTGAACCCACCACTGCATACCTGTGCTGTGAACCCACCACTGCATACCTGTTCTGTGAACCCACCACTGCATACCTGTTCTGTGAACCCACCACTGCATACCTGTGCTGTGAACCCACCACTGCATACCTGTTCAGTGAACCCACCACTGCATACCTGTGCTGTGAACCCACCACTGCATACCTGTGCTGTGAACCCACCACTGCATACCTGTTCAGTGAACCTGCCACTGCATACCTGTTCTGTGAACCCACCACTGCATACCTGTTGTGTTCAGTGAACCCACCACTGTATACCTGTACTGTTTAGTGAACCCGCCACTGCATACCTGTTGTGTTCAGTGAACCCACCACTGCATACCTGTTCAGTGAACCTGCCACTGCATACCTGTTCTGTGAACCCACCACTGCATACCTGTTCAGTGAACCCACCACTGCATACCTGTGCTGTGAACCCACCACTGCATACCTGTGCTGTGAACCCACCACTGTATACCTGTTCAGTGAACCCACCACTGCATACCTGTGCTGTGAACCCACCACTGCATACCTGTTCAGTGAACCCACCACTGCATACCTGTTCAGTGAACCCACCACTGCATACCTGTTCTGTTCAGTGAACCCGCCACTGTATACCTGTTCAGTGAACCCGCCACTGCATACCTGTTGTGTTCAGTGAACCCGCCACTGTATACCTGTACTGTTTAGTGAACCCGCCACTGCATACCTGTTCTGTTCAGTGAACCTGCCACTGCATACCTGTTCTGTGAACCCGCCACTGCATACCTGTTGTGTTCAGTGAACCCGCCACTGCATACCTGTTGTGTTCAGTGAACCCGCCACTGTATACCTGTACTGTTCAGTGAACCCGCCACTGCATACCTGTTGTGTTCAGTGAACCCGCCACTGTATACCTGTACTGTTCAGTGAACCCGCCACTGCATACCTGTTCTGTGAACCCACCACTGCATACCTGTTCAGTGAACCCACCACTGCATACCTGTTGTGTTCAGTGAACCCGCCACTGTATACCTGTACTGTTTAGTGAACCCGCCACTGCATACCTGTTGTGTTCAGTGAACCTGCCACTGCATACCTGTTCTGTGAACCCGCCACTGCATACCTGTTGTGTTCAGTGAACCCGCCACTGCATACCTGTTCTGTTCAGTGGACCCGCCACTGTATACCTGTTTAGTGAACCCGCCACTGCATACCTGTTGTGTTCAGTGAACCTGCCACTGCATACCTGTTCTGTGAACCCGCCACTGCATACCTGTTGTGTTCAGTGAACCCGCCACTGCATACCTGTTCTGTTCAGTGGACCCGCCACTGTATACCTGTTTAGTGAACCCGCCACTGCCTACCTGTTGTGTTCAGTGAACCTGCCACTGCATACCTGTTCTGTGAACCCGCCACTGCATACCTGTTGTGTTCAGTGAACCCACCACTGCATACCTGTTCTGTTCAGTGGACCCGCCACTGTATACCTGTTTAGTGAACCCGCCACTGCATACCTGTTGTGTTCAGTGAACCTGCCACTGCATACCTGTTCTGTGAACCCGCCACTGTATACCTGTTCTGTTCAGTGAACCCACCGCATCAGTGCGCATACCTGTGCAGTTAAGTGAACCCACCTACCTACGTGAGTGCACGCAGTGTGATATACCACTCCGTGCATACCCGATATGAACAAAACAGGTAGAGGAAGAGGTAGTGCCAGAGCCAGAGGAAGGCCACCCGGCAGGTCTGCGCGAGGTCGTGTAAATGTAATTTCGTGTGGACCTGGCCCACAGTACAGTGCTCGGAAGAAGGCACGTCCCATCACGTCCCAAGATTGTCAGGACGTGGTTGAGTATTTAGCGACACAGAACACCTCATCTTGCTCAGCCACCAGCGCTACTACTAGCACCACTTCCGCTGCATTTGACACTTCGCAAGAATTATTTAGTGATGAAATCACTGATGCACAGCCATTGTTGTTACAGCCAGATGAATTTTCGCCAGCTCATATGTCTGCGTTACGCGGCAACACTATGGATGTAACGTGTAAGGAGGATGAAGGACCTACTGATGGTGCATGTTTGGATTTTTCTGAGTCAAGCGAAGCTGGGCAGGATGACTACGATGATGACGATGATAGGGATCCTCTGTATGTTCCCAATAGAGGAGATGAAGAGGGGGACAGTTCAGAGGGGGAGTCAGAGAGTAGTAGGAGGAGAGAAGTTGCTGAAAGAAGCTGGGGCAGCTCTTCGTCAGAAACAGCTGGTGGCAGAGTCCGGCACCATGTATCGCCACCTATGTACAGCCAGCCAACTTGCCCTTCAGCATCAGCTGCTGAGGTCCCCATAGTGCCCACATCCCAGGGTGGCTCAGCGGTGTGGAAATTTTTTAATGTGTGTGCCTCAGATCGGACCAAAGCCATCTGTTTGCTCTGCCAACAAAAATTGAGCCGTGGAAAGGCCAACACTCACGTAGGGACAAGTGCCTTACGAAGGCACCTGGAGAAAAGGCACAAACAGCAATGGGATGGCCACCTGAGCAAAATCAGCAGCAGCACACAAAAGCAAAGCCACCATCCTTCTCCTCTTCCTCCTCCATCAGGTGCATTATCTGCTTCTGCCGCTTTCTCCCACCTTCACAGGCACCCTCCTCCACTCCGCCTCTGCCCTTGAGCGGTTCCTGCTCCTCTGCCCACAGCAGCAGTCAGGTGTCCGTGAAGGAAATGTTTGAGCGGAAGAAGCCAATTTCGGCCAGTCACCCCCTTGCCCGGCGTCTGACAGCTGGCGTGGCGGAACTGTTAGCTCGGCAGCTGTTACCATACCGGCTGGTAGACTCTGAGGCCTTCCATAAATTTGTGGCCATCGGAACACCGCAGTGGAAGATGCCAGGCCGCACTTATTTTTCGAGAAAGGCCATACCCCAACTGCACCGTGAAGTTGAGAGGCAAGTGGTGTCATCTCTTGCGAAGAGCGTTGGGTCAAGGGTACACCTGACCACGGATGCCTGGTCTGCCAAGCACGGGCAGGGCCGCTACATTACGTACACAGCCCATTGGGTGAACCTGGTGGTGAACGATGGCAAGCAGGGCGCAGCGGACCAAATTGTGACACCTCCACGGCTTGCAGGCAGGCCTCCTGCCACCTCCTCTCCTCCTGCTACATGCTCTTCGCTGTCCTCCTCCTCCTTGGCTGAGTGGCAGTTCTCCTCTCCAGCTACACAGCCCCAGCTCCGCAGGGCCTATGCTGCATGCCAGGTAAGACGGTGTCACGCCATCTTAGACATGTCTTGTCTCAAAGCGGAGAGTCACACTGGAGCAGCTCTCCTGGCTGCTCTTAAGAAACAGGTGGATGAGTGGCTGACCCCGCACCACCTGGAGATAGGCAACGTGGTGTGCGACAACGGCAGCAATCTGCTTGCCGCTTTGCATATGGGGAAGCTGACACACATACCCTGCATGGCACATGTCATGAATCCAGTGGTTCAAAGATTTGTGGCAAAGTACCCTGGCTTAGCGAATGTCCTGAAGCAGGCCAGGAAGTTCTGTGGGCATTTGAGGCGGTCTTACACAGCCATGGCACGCTTTGCGGAAATTCAGCGCAAAAACAACATGCCGGTGAGACGCCTCATTTGCGATAGCCCGACTCGCTGGAACTCGACCCTGCTCATGTTCTCCCGCCTGCTAGAACAGAAGAAAGCCGTGACCCACTACCTCTACAACTACAGTAGAATGAAACAGTCTGGGAAGATGGGGATGTTCTGGCCCGACAACTGGACACTGATGAAAAATGCATGCAGGCTCATGCGGCCGTTTGAGGAGGTGACCAACCTGGTGAGCCGCAGTGAGGGCACCATCAGCGACTTAATTCCCTACGCTTACTTCTTGGAGCGTGCTGTGCGTAGAGTGGCGGATGAAGCTGTGAATGAGCGTGACCAGGAACCGTTACGGCAGGAACAGGCATGGGACCAATTTTCATCAGACCCAGCTGTTTCCTCAACACCTGCGGCAGCACAGAGGGGGGAGGAGGAGGAAGAAGAGAAGTCGTGTGCAGAAGACGAGTCAGACTCAGAGGATGATGAGCAAGGTGTTTCTTTGTGGGAGGAGGAGGAGGAGGGGACAGCGGCAGGAGAACAACCACAGCAGGCGTCGCAAGGGGCTTGTGCTGCTCAACCTTCCCGTGGTAATGTTCGCGGCTGGGGGGAGGAGGTTGACTTACCTGACGTCACTGAGGAAGAGCAAGAGGAGATGGAGGGTACTGGATCCGACTTTGTGCAGATGTCGTCTTTTTTGCTGTCCTGCCTGTTGAGGGACCCCCTTATAAAAAACCTCAAGGGGAATGAGCTGTACTGGGTGGCCACACTACTAGACCCTCGGTACAGGCACAAAGTGGCGGACCTGTTACCAACTCACCGGAAGGTGGAAAGGATGCAGCACATGCAGAACCAGCTGTCAACTATGCTTTACAATGCCTTTAAGGGTGATGTGACAGCACAACGCCAGCAAGGTACCACTGCCACTAATCCTCCTCCCGTGTCCACGCAGTCAAAGACAGGACGCTCCAGCGATCTCATGGTGATGTCGGACATGCGGACGTTCTTTAGTCCAACGCCTCGCCGTAGCCCTTCCGGATCCACCCTCCACCAACGCCTGGAACGGCAGGTAGCCGACTACCTGGCCTTAAGTGTGGATGTAGACACTGCTGTGAACAGAGATGAGGAACCCTTGAACTACTGGGTGCGCAGGCTTGACCTGTGGCCAGAGCTGTCCCAATTTGCCATCCAACTTCTCTCCTGCCCTGCCGCAAGCGTCCTGTCAGAAAGGACCTTCAGCGCAGCTGGAGGCATTGTCACAGAGAAGAGAAGTCGCCTAAGTCACAAAAGTGTTAAGTACCTCACCTTTATCAAAATGAATGAGGCATGGATCCCGGAGGGCTGCTGCCCGCCCCAAGACTAAGTCAGTCCCCGCACACACAGCATCTCTGCCTGCATGCCGTGTGACTGGCTGCCTGGCCTGCCCCAAGAAGACTAAGTCGCTCCCAGTCCCTCCACACAGCATGTCTGCCTGCAGGCCGCTTGACTACCTTCTCCGCCACCACCAACAGGGTCCGGGACTCCAGGCGGATTGCTGAATTTTTTAGGCCGCTGCTAGCAGCGGCCGTTGTAATAATTTTTCTGGTGCGTGTACATGACTGCCTAATTTTTCTGGCTGCACTGCGGGCAGCTGCAACAACAAAAGAAAAGGCATGTACATGCGCCCATTCCCCTTCGTGATCATTACCTTGCCGTGGTGAAGGGGCTTGCGTATCACAAAGAAGCAATGACCGGCGCCTAGATGAGTGTCTCGGGGGGCACACAAAAGATAAGGTCGTTGCTTCATTGTGGTCAGACCAAATTTGATCAGCTGGACAGTCACTGTTCTGTCATTCAGCTACATCAGCCAGGCGACCATATGGGCTGTAAAGCCACCAAAACCTGCACTCTCGCCATGGTGCGCACCAGTCCAGCACGGCCGTCACTACACAAACAGCTGTTTGCGGTGCGTTACACGGTGAGTTTGGTGTGTCAGTGTGAAGCAGTACCTTAATTACACTACCTAATTGATGTATACACATGCAATTTTTTTAAAGCACTTTAGGCCTGTCATTTAGCATTCAATGTGATTTCTGCCCTTAAAACGCTGCTTTGCGTCAAATCCAGATTTTTCCCGGGGACTTTTGGCATGTATCCCACTCCGCCATGCCCCCCACCAGGTGTTAAACCCCTTGAAACATCTTTTCCATCACTTTTGTGGCCAGCATAATTATTTTTTTTTTCAAAGTTCGCATCCCCATTGAAGTCTATTGCGGTTCGCGAACTTTAACGCGAACCGAACCTTCCGCGGAAGTTCGCGAACCTAAAATCGGAGGTTCGGCCCCACTCTATTAGAGTGACGCAGAGGGGAGGCAACGGCCAGAAAAAGCACAGCTTCCGAGAGAAGCTGTCGCTTTTTCAGCGGGGGAGAGGAATCAGTGATCGGGCACCATAGCCCGATACATTGATTCCATGGCTACCGAATCCGCGGCTGGGAGGGCACGCGCGCGATCGACCGCGGGAGTGCGCGGTAGTGCGCATGGTTCCTGGACGTAGTTTCTACGTCCAGGAACCAAAATAGGTTAATGTAAGTATGGTAGATGATTTTGAGGAAAGATCATTAAGCATATTTTTCAATTCCCTTGAGTATTGCAACGTGAGGTTTGTTTCTAGTCTTTTGTAGTTGGTGTTGTTGGAGAGCTGTCTGTTTGCTTCTTTAATATAGCTGGATTTATCCAAAATCACTACAGCACCAGTCTTGTCAGCTGGTTTAACTACTATGTTGTCAGGCTCATGGCCCATACTCACGGGCTACAATTGTCGCTGCAACCACGTGGCACGCGCGTGTTGCGGCGACAGGTCGCCCGTGAGTATGAGGCGTGCACCCCGAACCGTCGCTCGTCGCTGCTGTCGCCAGGTGATTTGCGGCGGTCAATCGCATGGCGACAGTTGCCGCCGCAGCTTCGCCGCAACTGTCGCTAGTCCGTGTGTGTATGCGGACTAGCGACAGCAACATAATAGACAATTCACGGCGCTTCCGGCGAGGGGGAGGAACGTTGGCGACAGCTTCCGTCACTTCAGTATTCCCTCTTCCGCGTATGTACGTGGAGGGACCTGGCGAGGAGCTGTCGCCAAACCTGTCGCGCACATGCTCCTGTGTGCTAGCGACAGGACAAAAAGTAGCCTGTGAGTATGGGCCATTAGAATTGCTTTCCTTTCTTGAGTATTGAGGTTGTAGAGTGTCTATTTTTGTTTGTCCAGTATCTCTAATTTGATTATTTTTCTGAAGTTGTCAATATACTCTAATTTCTTGTTCCGCCCTGATTTTGGTGTCCAGGTACTGCTCTGTTTGGTTTTGCTATTTGCAGATTCAGTATCTTCAAATGATGAATAATTAAGTCTGTTGTGAAAAAATTCCTTTAGCCTTATCCTCCCAAAAAAATTCTTCCATGTCACTACAAAATTCTATTTTATCAAATCTTTTCGTGGGGCAAAAAGTGAGTCCTTTAGATAGAACAGTTAATTCAGTCTTGCTTTGGTCCCAGGTTCAAATCCCAGCCAAGGCACTATCTGCATCTGAGTTTGTATGTTCTCCCCATTTCTATGTGGATTTCCTCCGGGCCCTCGGGTTTCCTCGCACATCCCCAAAACATACAGATCATTTAATTCCCCCTAAAATTGGCCCTAGACTATAATGGACATATGGCTATGGTAGCAATTAGATTGTGAGCCCCTTTGAGGGATAGTTAACTGACAAGACAATATAATCTCTACAGTGCTGCGGAAGATGTCGGCGCTATATAAATACTAATTATTAATAATTTTACTATAAAGCGATCTACAAACATTAACCCGTTTTTCTGTTTAGAGCCCTCTGCTGAACTGCTTATGAATGTGAGTCGCTGTCGACGTCTGATAGTGGTCCTGTCACTTGCGTATCTAGAACAGGAATGGTGCCAACACAGCTTTAGGTAAGTTTACCAGAATGAACCGCCTTGTCTAAATGCTGCAGAGTCCGATGTCTGTTACAGATGTGCTTTTGTGTGCAGGGATGGCATATTCCGCCTGCTGGAGCTCTCCCATAGGCCTATCTTCATTGTCTTTGAGAACCAGTATAAAGAGCTGCCTGCAGAAGTCATCCAGCTGCTAAACTCTCAGAGGGGGACACTGAAAATGCTGCTCTGGAAGGCTGACTCTGTGGTATGTGGATGTTGGGACTGGGGGGAGCACAGCAGTATCAAGTCTATGCATGATTGTGCATTCTGTGAGTCTAAACACCAGACACACCGCAATCCTGAAACGCAAGTTGTATCAAAGACAAACTAAAGATGGGCACACTTAGGCTGGCCCATACAGTGGAGAGATTTGTTTACTACTGAAATGCACTCTGTTTAAAGAAAACCTGAAGTGACAGGGTTATGGAGACTGACATTTTCATTTGCTTTTAAACCATGCAAATTGCCTGGCTGTTCTGCTGATCCTCTGCTTCTAATACTTTTAGCCATAGACACTGAAAAAGTAAGCAGATCATGACTGACCTTCTGACTGGATTAGCTGTATGCTTAATTCAGGTGTGTAATTCAGACACAACTGACCAGAAAGATCAGCAGGAAGCCAGGCAACTGGCATCCTCCATATCCCTGTCACCTCAGGATCCCTTTAACATGTGAGACGCACACTACGTGTGAGCCGAGTTATAAATCGGTGTGTGAGTGATACAGAAGGCTGATAGCAGTTAGGAGAGAGCACGGAGCAGGCAACTGTTGCATCCCTGTCAGGAACAGCTGATTTAGTGACGCAGATCCGCTGTGTAGAAGAGTAAAATTGCTGTTAGGAGCTTTTTTTTTAACACAAGTTCTATGGAGAAATGTATGTTGTCCCTATTAAATACAAGATGGTGGGGATAATGGAACAGCATCATTTTCACCATAGTGCCACTTTAATTGTGCCATGTAATGACTTTGAATGAAGGGGAGTAACAGTGCAGTCCTATTTATAAACTATCACTTCCCACCCACTGCCTTCCACAAGATTGCACAGCTGCCATGGAAACAGGAAATCTGGTTGTGTACAGGCAAAAAGAGTGCCCAGAAATGTCGGCCCCTGAAATAGCCAGTGGTGGAATATCAGTAAATCTACAGTTATCCTACTATTTTGCAGTGCGAGTTACGATAGTAAAATATCTGTAAATTATACGATATTTTATAACAGCTAAACCTAACCCTATTCTCACAGAGAGCCCTCCCTCTACCGATGCCTAACCTTAACCACCCCTTCACTGATGCCTAACCCTAAACATCCCCCCCTCCAAAGCCTAACCGGCTCTCCCCCAATGTCTACCCCTAAATATCCCCCTTCTGATGCTTAACCCTAACCCAGTGGTTCTCAGTTTCCAGGTCAAGGCACCCTTGATGAAATGTTTTCAATGTACCCCTTGTCAAAAACAATTAAAATGCCCGCCCGCCATTTTATGCATTGTCTCGTGTCCTCTGGCCCTCTCTGTGTCCCCATTTATACCCTGTGCCCTAATCTGTCCCCCTTGTGTCCCCCTGTATCCTTGTTTGGCCCATGTCCTTCTCCATCCCCCTTTGTGTCCTCGTTTCTCACTGTGTCCTCTTTCATCCCTCTTTGAGTCCCTGTGTTGTCCTCCGCCCCCCTCTGTCTCCATATTTCCTGTGTCCTCCTTCCTTTTACTTTCTGTCCCCCTGTATCCTCCTTTGGATACAGGGGGACATAAAGGAAACTCCACTGCGCAGTATGTCCCTGACAGAACTGCATGATGTAGGTGAAATTTTTAGGGAGGGTAAAGAAGAGGTGATGAAAAGTAATCAAAGGCTGCTACCACTCCCTCATAAACAGAGAAGCACCAAGGAAAGAATAAATCATCAAGGCCATTGAGAATCTGAAACGTGGCAAAGCATCGGGGATCGATAACATTACAGCAGAAATGTTAAAAGAAGATGCTGACATTTCAGCTGCACCTTTACAGCCACTGTTTGAGAAAATCTGGGAGGAACATCAAATTCCTACTGACTGGAAAAAGGTTGTCCTTGTGAAGATGCCAAAAAAGGGTGATACAACGGTGTGTGATAATTGGCGGGGGATCACATTGCTATCTATTCTCAGTTAAAGGGACTCCGAGCAGTGCAGAAACTATGGAAAGATGAACATCATTTTAAAGCTCTCTTTCTCCTCTTTCCAATGATATATAAACCGCCACCCTACGCCTTTTAGTTTTCGCTATTTTCGCGATTGAAATTGCCGCGGCCGCGATTTCGATCGCGAAAATAGAGAAAACTAAAAGGCGTTGGGCAACGATGTAGGTGTCGTCAGAAAGAGGAGAAAGAGAGCTTTAAAATGATATCCATCAAGCCATAGTTATATTGTATTACACAGGGCGACTTTTTGTCAAAGTCAGCAGCTGCATTCAGCAGAATGGAGCTGCTGACACTGGGGAAAGTGTCGTCCTGTGTAATACAATATAACTATGGCTTGATGGATATCATTTTAAAGCTCTCTTTCTCCTCTTTCTGACGACACCTAAATCGTTGCCCTACACCTTTTAGTTTTCTCTATTTTCGCGATCGAAATCACAGTCGCGGCAATTTCAATCGCGAAAATAGCGAAAACTAAAAGACGTAGGGTGGTGGTTTATATATCATTGGAAAGAGGAGAAAGAGAGCTTTAAAATGATATGCATCTTTCCATAGTTTCTGCACTGCTCGGAGTCCCTTTAAATATTTACAAGAATTTTACTAGATCGAGTGAAAGACTATGTGGATCAAAAACTCAGGGGAGAACAAGCTGGCTTCTGCAAGAATAGATCTTGCACCGAACAAATACACACACTGTGCATTATAATAGAACAATGTCTGGAACTAGGAGTCCCATTGTATTTGGTCTTCATAGATTTTCTCAAGGTAATTGACTCCTTGGAAAGAGAGTCTATGTGGAGATTTTTAGAGAAATATGGAATGCCAAGAAATCTCATAATCCTTATAAAGCAATTCTATGAGGATTATACATGCCAAGTTAAGGTTAGAGAAACCGAGAGCCCAAAATAGTGTAGTATGTTCAACATAAAATTAGTAAAGATAATTAGTGAGAAGAGTATACTCACAAACGTGGGTTACCACAAAGGCAACCACTGTATAGGCAGGTGAGGAGATTAGACCTGTCCTCACTCAGGATTAAGAAGTCGCTCTCTGTAGATCAGAAAAGGGGTAGATCACCCCTCCACCAGGGGTGGACACGGTACAGCAAACGGGGAACAGAGGCGCCAGCAGGGTAAAAGTGGATAAAACCTTTAAAATTTGCTTGGAGGAAGCGGTGGACTTACCTCCATAAAGCAGACACGAAAGACTGTCTGTATAATAGTAATCACATTTATTATACAGTACCCCAAAAGTGCAACACATTTTGCAGGCCACGCCCACTTCATCAGGCAATAAACGTGGGGACAAACAGAATTTCAGCAGTAGCAGGAGTAGCGTCTCAACAGTAGCAGGAGTAGCGCCTCTCAGTCTGAGGCGCTACTCCTGCTACTGCTGAAATTCTGTTTGTCCCCACGTTTATTGCCTGATGAAGCGGGCGTGGCCTGCAAAACGCATTGCACTTTTGGGGTACTATATAATAAATATGATTACTATTATACAGACAGTCTTTCGTATCTGCTTTATGGAGGTAAGTCCTCCGCTTCCTCCAAGCAAATTTTAAAGGTTTTATCCACTTTTACCCTGCTGGCGCCTCTGTTCCCCGTTTGCTATACATGCCAAGTTGTTCACAATGGCATGCTAAGTGATTCAATAGAAGTCAACTCAGGAGTCAAACAGGGATGCACCCTCTATCCCACTATATTCCTGATAGTAATGGATCTGGTCAAGAGGAATACATGCCTTGGAAACAGAACTGGACTACAATGGGGGCTGACACAACATAAAGAGGATCTCGACTTTGCAGATGATGTTTGCTTACTGTCCCAAAATTTCCAAAATATGGAAATAAAGTTAGCCCATCTACTAGAGGAGAGCAGGAAGGTAGGTCTGATAATTAACTGCAAGAAAACTATAGAGATGCAATTAAACAGCAACGTAGATCCTAAATGAAAGTTTCAGGTGTATGGAAAACATATAGATACTGTGACTGAGTTTCAGTATCTGGGCAGCCTGATGACAATGGATGGCAGTGCCAGTGCTGGTGTTAAAAGCCGCATCAAGAAGATGAAGGCAGCCTTTTTGGAGATCCCATGATATTTCCACAAAAAACAAACTGAGAATATTCCAGAGTAACGTGAACGTAGCTTCCAACTTTTTGAGATGAGAAAGAGGGACACTTAAGCCATGCCCTTGCCACGCCCCTTATCATGCCCCATCACACCCCTAGTAACGCATACCATAAAGATTTCATAAGAAAAATTTGTTGTTACATGGTTCAGACCACACAGGTCCTTTCTATCCTGGTTATTTTTCCTTCATATTAATATTTTAAAATTAGTAATATATTAATGTAAAGTATGGGAATAAAGTTTATTAATCAAAACATTTTTTTGTACAGAAATATATATATATAGCCACTGATGGCTCGATTGATAATTTCCGATAGGTTCGATCACCACGCGGATCAATTCCCCGCTCGATACCTACGGGCGGACAATAGCGGAAACCGAGCGGAAGATAAGGAAGCGCCCACGGGGACGAGCGGGAATCAATCCAGGCGGCCGCGGGGACGAGCGGGGACGTGGCAGGAGTCGATCCGGCGGCTAATCGAGCCGCCGGATCTAACAGTGTATGCCCAGCATAATAAGTAAATAAATAAACAGGCTGCTAAATAGTTACTTAGCAGCCTGTTTATTTACTAAGTTAGTTACATGTGAAAACAATAGTGTGTGTGAGCCAGCCTAGTTATAATCAGCCGTTTAGAGTGTCTATTAAAGGCCATACACTGGTCGATTTGCCATCAGATCGACCAACAGATAGATCTCTCTCTGATCAAATCTGATCAGAGAAGGATCATATGGCTGCCTTTACTGCAAACAGATTGTGAATCGATTTCAGCATGAAACCGATCACAATCTGTGGAGCTGCCACCGCCGCTTGCCCGCCAGCTATACATTACCTGTTCCGGCCGGCATGACTCCCCCGGTCTTTGCTGTTGTCCTCTCCGCGCTGGGTTCTGGACCGGCTGGCTTCACTGAACTTCCTGTCCAGGCAAAGTTTAGACAGAGGGCGCTCTACTGTTTAAACTTCCTGCCGGGACAGGAAGTTCAGTGAAGCTGCAGCCCTGGAGCGGAGAAGAAGACAGCGGAGACCGGGGGAGTCATGCCGGCCGGAACAGGTAATGTATCGCCGCTGTATTGCGTCAGTCGTCAGGCATTCAAACGCCGCTATTGACGCACTCCTGACCCACCAGCGATCGAGAAAAATCTTCCGCACGGACAGATCGACGGGAACGATTGATTTCGGATGGAAATCGGTTGTTCTGCCAGCGTTTGCGCGACGATTTCACAGTAGATTCTATCACAGTGATCGAATCTTCTGTATATCGGCGGGAAAATCATTAGGTGTATGGGCCCCTTTAGCAGAGAGCAGTCCAAAGCAGTCCAAAGCTTTCTTATCAGGGAGATCTGATATAATGACACAGCTCTGCTGTGTAGGGGAGTAGAGTGGTGTTAGGAGCAATTTTTTTTTAACACAAACTCTATGGTGAAATTTATGCTTTCCACCTTAAATAACTGATGTAGGGATAATGGAACAGCATAATTTTGCCATAGTGCCCCTTTAATTTTAACTTCTTCCTTATGCCTACTGTCCTCACTCTTATGAACCCCTTCCTAACACTTAACCCCAAACCTCTCCTTTAAGATTAACCCCTTGCTGGTAAAAAAAACCAATTTCCTTATGCCTGATCTTAACCTTTCTTCTAAACGTTAACAAATGACAACTAACCTAATATCTTAACTGATAAGGCCCCCCTCCCTCATCTAATCCCCAATCTTCCTTATAGATATCTAGCCTTGTCTGATGGCTTTTACCATTACTCACCTTTGTAAACAAAATTCAGTTTTACTGCTTGCACCCAGTGCGCCACTGTTATCTTCCTCTGTCTTTACGGCTAATGCCCAATAAAAATTCCCATGTGCCAAAATCTTCAGTGACAGCAATATGGCCAAGTGTTTGCCCCATTTCTAACTCCCCTGGACAGTTTAGACTTTTCATAGTGTCCTTTGAACGAACACTTGTACTTTTAAAAAAACCTACATTCAAAGTTCCATTACATGAAATCCATTGGTTTCCAATGGATTTTTCGCTTTGGAAAATAAAAACATGATATATGAAAAATTGCCTAATTCCTTGTCATGTTTCCTCTCTTTTCGGCACAGTCTCCAGCATCAGATTTCTGGAAGGAGATGCGTCTTGCTCTACCTCGGAAAATTGCCCTTACAGATGGGCAAGGAGATCCTCAGATCCAGCGTCAGGATGACAAGGACCCCATGTTGACTGTGAACAGTGAGACTGCAGATCCTGACCCCGATGGAGATCTAGGTAGCACATGGGAAAATGTGCTTTTCACTCTGTTGTCTGACATTTTCTGTGTATCTGTGTACTAATGCAGCATTTTCTCCCCAGGGGTAAGAAGGTCTTTTTATAAAGCTCCACCTCCTCGCATGGCACCAGTGAGGCACACAGCAGACAGAGAACACGCCGCTGATGTGGACATCTCAGACTTAGGCTCCCGCAACTACTCAGCCAGGGCAGATTATTACTGTCTGGTGACTGAGCCTGACTTGTAGACAGATGAGAAGAACCAGGCAAAACAAATGGACCAGAAAGAGAGCTGTCCTCATTGTGGACATGGAAGGACCAGAGTATTATTTATGAAGAAGCAGAGACACTGATTACCAGCCAAGCTAATGTGATAACACAAGATAAGGTCTTAGGGTTATGCTGGGAATACACGGTTCGTTTTTGCCTTCGTTTAAACCTTCGTTTCGATTGTGCCTTTTGTCCTTTTCGATCCCGAAATAATCAGTCATACGGTTAATATCACCACCCACGGTTTAGGTTTTTTTTCCGATTCTGATGGTTTCGTTTTTCCAATGATCGAAGGCTGCAAAGAAACGAAACGAAAATCCCTTTTTACAGGGACGGACTAGCATAAACGAATATATAATCGATCTGAACAGCCATCAAGCCTACCAATGGCTCGATTAGATGGATAAAGAGAGATAATATCAAACATGTTCGATCACTAGTCGTTCGTTTTTGGGGTCTATTAATCGAAACTATAATGAGATTATGACTATTTTCACATACGTTTTCAACACTCGATTCGTTTACCGAACGAATCGAAGGTTTAAACGAAGGCAAAAACGAACCGTGTATTCCCAGCATTAGGCACCACCAGGGAGATGTTCAGAAACACAACTGCATATGACAAAGAAACAGTGACACCACGCAGGTAAAATTCACAATTCAAGCTCAAATTCGTTGAGTGACTGATCTAATGCAAGGTGGAAACAAAAAGCTGATCCCTTCTTCTGTGAAGACAGATGTATAAAAGTGAGATGTACATGGAAACTGGAGTCAGAATGTAGATTTAGGATATTTCAGCTTTATTCTGGACTTATTATGGAAAAAAAAGATGCCTGTCTAATCCCCGATGAAAACTGAGCTTCCTGGAGACTACACCTATAGCAAAAAATGGTTGTGGGGGAAGTCTGCTGCTTCAGAAGCCAGCTAAAGCGGATCAGTGAATAATTGCGCACAGCGCCTATGTATAAAAATGGCGCTGCATTAAAAGGATACGCTTATCACTATTTATTGTTAGTACTGCATAATAATGCCGCATAGGGGAAAAAGAAGAAAAACGGCACAAAGTAACGTTATTTATCAATAGTGCCGTTCAAATGCCAAACAGCAGACGTTATTGCGCACAGTAGCATTACTTGTCAATAGCGCCCTACATAAGCCAAACTGCAGACGTTATTTAACTGCAAAACGGTGAATGGATTTAATGTAACACTGTCAAGGTTAGGGTTAGGCACCACCAGGGGAGATTTAGGGTTAAGCACCGCCAGGGGGGTCTTAGGGTTAGGCACCACCAGGGGAGGTTTAGGGTTGGGCACCACCAGGGGGGTCTTAGGGTTAGGCACCACCAGGGAGGTCTTAGGGTTAGGCACCACCAGAGGGGTCTTAGGGTTAGGCACCACCAGGGAGATTTAGGGTTAGGCACCACCAGGGGGGTGATTAGGGTTAGGCACCACCAGGGGGGTGGTTAGGGTTAGGCACCACCAGGGGGGCCTAGGGGTTAGGGATAGGTACAGAGAGGGTTCTGTGTGAGAGTAGGGTTAGGTATATCTTTCATATCACCGCTAAATAATGATACAATGTTAACGCTAATTTTTAATAAAATAAACAGAGCTAAATAACGATAAGGCTTTAACGTTAAATAGCGATAAGCGACAAACGGATTAGCGGCAACACCGTGCGCCATTATTTGCAGACGCCATTTTCAGATGGATCCAGCAGAAGAGCTTCTGGGCAATCCAAAACGTAGAGCAGGGTTTCTCAACACTAATTTGGTATGTATCCCTTTTGAATCACTGCTCACCGAAGTACCACCTGGTACAGGTCATATTATCTCTAGTGCCCCCTCAATCATTTTTATTTATTAGGATTACACCCGGAATGCATATAAATAACCATGAAACATTCACGCCATTGCTTGTAATTGCCTAAAATACTGTACTAATTCAGGTTCATTTTAAACGAGGTGTTTTTTTTTTTTTTATAAAAGTCAAAACATGTTTTTTGCTTGATTAAATAAATCAAACCCAAATACCCTCTAAACCCATCTGAAGTACCGCCCTGTCATTTACTTAAAGGAGGCTATTATTATCAAAATAAGTGCTACTTACCGGGGGCTTCCTTCAGCCCTAAGCTACCAGCATGTCCCTCGCCGCAGATCTACATGCAGCCATTCGCCGCAGCTCGCTCCTGGTCCCCGCGGACCAGGAGTGAGCTGCGGCGAGGGACATGCTGGGAGCTTGGGGCTGGAGAAAGCCCCCGGTAAGTAGCGCTTATTTTGATAATAATAGCCTGATAACTCCTTTAAGCCACTAGTAAGCATACAGAGTGAGGGCATCTAGAGTCCAGACAATCAATCAAGGTACCGCCTTTTACTCACCTTTCCTGTGCTAGAACACAGGCGGTACTGACTGCTTCTGTTAGGCTATGTTGACATTATAAATCGCCAGCGCTATTGCATTTACTCTAATGTAAAGGTTATCCTACCTAATAAAAGGCAAGTGTCCCTGCGTCCCTGTGTCAGTGCTTTTATGCTACTGTGCATGTCCTGCACTGACAGCCATTGGGACAGGACGCAGGACGGACCAGAGGGCGGGCCGTGGCAGGCAGGTGCGCGCAGTGGGCGTGTGGTTGCGCACGTGTTGGTGACAGACTTAGAGCCCGTTTTTAAACGGGCTTAGGTCACTCGTTTTTAATAACACTAATGTAGTTACCGGGTATGTATTATCAAGTGTTGCTACTGCATGTATTCTTAGCACTGAATTTCCCGCAGCAGCAATTCATTTATAATGTTAAAAGTTAGATGCAGCATTCTGACTCCATTGGTATTGATCTACCATATTTCCACCCAGTGCCTGTCCAGCTCCATCCCTCACTGCCTCGGCTGACTGAAAACAGAAGCCGCTTCCTGATTGCACCTGTCTCCTTTGTACTACATGCTGGCTATACTCTGCAGTGTGATTCTTCTTCCTCAGTCTGGGACTGTCTGTCTACTCTTTAGTCTTATAGCAAGAGGAAAAGTTAGTCTGGCACTGTAGCTTTTAATGTGGATCAGCAAACATTTGTACATGAAAACAGTGTTGTGGCATGAGTAGCAAACTAATACACTGTGTCACAAAATACTCATCGTGCTGCTGCTGAGGTGAGGGATGGACGTCCGTGGGCGCACAGGCCTCAGAAGAAGCAAGGCTTATTCCACAGCGAAACGGTCGTAAGGCCGTGCACCCACTGGCGCCCACGGACGTCCATCCCTCACCTCAGCAGCAGCACGATGAGTATTTTGTGACACAGTGTATTAGTTTGCTACTCATGCCACAACACTGTTTTCATGTACAAATGTTTGCTGATCCACATTAAAAGCTACAGTGCCAGACTAACTTTTCCTCTTGCTATATGTCTTATGATACTGCACATCAACAGTTTTGAGCACGTAGCTTCTGCTGAGGGTAAACGTTTGACCCGCATTCACCTGCTGCACTTCATCCCCGGGTTTATTCCCTGAGTGCCTGCCTTACTCCTCTTTCAGATATTGACCTACTCTTTAGTCTCACTTCACCCTCTCGGAAATTACTGACTAGACATGAACACTTATGAGAGAAGTCACTGAGGGCAATGTGAATGAATGTGCTTATATGATGTTATTTCTAAAGCCATGTACACACTATGATTTTCACCTGAAACAATCACAAATGATCGCTTACGGTGACAAAAATCTAATACAAGTATGACTGTCCCCCAGCATCATTAGTACAGTATTGTCCATGGTGCTGGGTCGCTAAAAGGCAACACTGATGTTCTGTTGTTGTCCTGACAGAGAAACTCCTTCTCCTCCTCTTGTCCCCCATCCCCTCCCTTTACAGCAGAACACATTGCTCAACACCTAGCTGAGCTGTATGTCAGTGCAGCCATCATTACTAAACCGTTGTGTCCAAATAGTTGAGGCTAACACTATGTAAAATGTGTACATAACGTAAATGCCCTGTTGAGCTTTTATTTGTAGTAAACGTAAACCTTTACCACACCCCCGCTAGTGACAGAAAACTGCTTCTTCACAGCAGTGGTCACACAATCAGTGAGGTAGGGAACGGAGTACATGGGGCTGGAGGAAGCCCCAGGTAAGTGTAAATGCTACAATTGGGGTCGTCTCAGGTACTCTTTAACAGCAAATAAATATGGCGGCCTCTATATCCCTGAATTGAACTAGAGACGGTGACTTTTCTTGATGTGCACTCCACTTCCCATTTTATATTTTATATCTCCATAGACAAACAGGTCACATTAGCGCAGTATTGCCTTTATATATTTTTCTATACTCCCGCCTTTACTGCCAGGTCGGCTGTGAAGGCGGAAGAGCTGAGAAGATGAAGAGCAGCGTGCAGCACATTGGCAAGAGGCGGCAATAACACAGGGAAGTTACCCTTCTCTGCTGCGGCCCCGCCCTCACACACCAGAACAGTTACGATTTACACAAGGTTGTTCTCGCTCCCTACAACGCACTGTTGTTCTGTGAATTTCTGTGTGCAATGTAGTGCTGTCCCATTCAGTGTGACTGAATGGTGAGAGCAATGCAGCTGCCATGTATTTCTGGAAAAAAGGCAGTGTGACAGTGTGAATAGCCCCTTCTGCCATCAATGTGCATGATGTATGGCTGTTTCAGGACCACAAAGAATAGACGGTAGATGTAACAGTGCCCATCTCTTCTTACCGCAGGGCAGGCCTTTTGCTGTCTTCCTGGTGTGAATGTGAAATGTGAATTGTGTATGGGAGGGATGAAGGGAATTTCATGTAAAATGCATTACTGTTAATCTCACACAGCACTTTCTAAAGGTAAATTTAGCTCTCTTTATGAAATGAAGTGACGTATATGACTTTTAACATTAAACTGCTCACATATCAATTATTTATTTTTACACAAGCAAATGTAATAGAAAAACGCTAGGTAGAATGGGAGCCAATATAGATGTCTCCAGCAATCGTGTTATGAAACACTCCCATAATGCAATGCTGTCTGCTAGGAATGTGTATAAACCCCTGAGCATCACCTGCTAATAATGATATAAAATCACAGATTGCACAGAAGCAAATTCCTGGCCTACACACAAGTGTTTACTTATGCTATATACATTCCAATGTCTTGTGTCAAATACCTTATGGGAAAAATAATCAGTTGTATATTTGCAGATATGCATATTTTGTTATATTTGTGTATAAAGAAATATTACTGTTAAATGTGCTATTTTTCTCTTGTCAAATGGAATTGTAAGAAAACTACTGTATATGTGAAGATAAAAATGTCTCACCAAAAATAAAAAAAAATTCTCCAAGTGAATATTACAGCGCTGCGTAATATGTTGGCGCTTTATAAATTCAATAAATAATAATAATAATGTTGTTTGGAAAAGTTACAGGCACCATAAGGTAGCAGCTTATCACAATTCACAGCCCCAGCACCATGGGCAGGGCCGGAATTTACCATAAGGCACTGTAGGCACATGCCTACAGGCGCCTGATGATGGAAAGGAGGCAGACTCCCCTCCCAGAGCGCCGCCCTCCCTCCTTCCCTTTACAGAGCTCCTAGAAGAGCAAAAAGAGAGGTTACTCAACCAGCTCTCAGCATTCCACTGACTACTAAGGGGCACCTTAGCTGGAAGCAGGAGATTTGGGCGCATGAGACAAGTGGACAAAAAGGGCGCCCCATTCACTCCCATTATAAATATCGTTTAATGGGCGCAGAACAGGGAAAATTATTAACGTTTTACAAACGGCGCCCGGAGATTTTTAAGGTTTTATAACTGTGCTTGTGATGATTTAACTTTACGAAATGAGCCCGTGACGAATAACGTTTATAAAGATTCTAAATCACTATTTCTAAAACATTTCTAAAACATTATTATCCACCCAAAAAAATTATTTACATTTTTTTATTTACATTTTTTATTTATTCATGTTTGTAAAACATTATTATCCATAAGGGGTCTTAGGTTTAGGCACCACCAGGGGGGTCTTAGGTTTAGGCACCACCAGGGGGGTCTTAGGTTTAGGCACCACCAGGGGGGTCTTAGGTTTAGGCACCAACAGGGGGGTCTTAGGTTTAGGCACCAACAGGGGGGTCTTAGGTTTAGGCACCAACAGGGGGTTCTTAGGTTTAGGCATCAACAGGGGGGTCTTAGGTTTAGGCACTAACAGGGGGGTCTTAGGTTTAGGCACCACCAGGGGGTCTAGGGGTTAGGGATAGGTACAGGGAGGGTTTTTAACAAACGTAAATATAAGTTTCAGTTTAGAAACAGGGAAGATTAACGTTTTAAGAATTGCCGATCTCATACACATTATTTAATGATTTATAAATTCTTAAAACACTATTTGTAAATGAAATTCTACACAATATTTCTATAAACGAAAATACTGCTTATCGTTTACACCACGCGCCCTTTTTTCCCGACGCCCTTTTTTGATGTACGCACCTTAGCTACCTATGACAGGCAAGGGAAGTCAGGAAAAAGTGACATCTGGGCCAGTGTGTACACTAGCCGTGCAGTGTGGTGGGGGTTTGTAGGCTCATGGAAGGCGGAGTCTAGGGTACCAGGACATCTGTGCCAATAGGCTCCTGTGAGGTAAATCCGGGCCTGACCATGGGCCAATCAGCTGAGTGCTTTGTGGGATAGTGGGCACGTGATTGCAGATGCATACTGCATCCACTTCAGGTTTTTTGTTTTTCAGACAGTATAGAAGCAAAGTATTAAATAGAAACCAGGCTATTACACTGACAACCACAGGGAAAACATTTGAAAAGAATTAAACTTTCCTCACTCAGGTGTAAGGAAATCCCTAAGGATCTAGAAGCTCACACTTTATTCAAGTATAAAATCAGTAGTAATGTAGGCCATAAAAAAACACATAAACATGTAAGAGGTGCATTGTAATATTTAAACTGGAACTGTGAATTGGTATAAAACAAAGTGTTTTACTTACCTGGAGCTTCTGCCAGCCCCGTGCAGCCTTCCTGTCTCGTGCCAGTCCTCCACGATCCTCCATTCTCCCACCTCCTGCTACTTTTGTGTAAGTCAACGGCAACTGCGCTAATAGCACAGGACGCTATTGCCGGCTGGAATGCGGAAAAGGAGACGCGTGGCACGCAGGCGCAGTTGCCGTCGACTTATAAGAAAGTAGCAGGAGGTGGGAGAACGGAGGATCATGGAGGACCGGCACGAGACAGGAAGGCTGCATGGGGCTGGCAGAAGCCCCAGGTAAGTGAAACACTTTGTTTTATACCAATTTATAGTTTCACTTCAAGTAGTGGGAGGTGCCACCTGGAGGTTATCTGGAGAGTAATTAGCTTTCAGAATACAGTAATTTCTTCTTCAGGTTCCCAACATCTGTTTGGACTTAAAGGACACCTGAAGTGAGAGAATATATGTAGGCTACCATATAGTACCAGTTGCCTGGCTTCCTGCTGATCATTAATCCTAACATTTGTATAGCACTTTTTTTCCTGTCGGACTCAAATCGCTGAAGAGCTGCAGCCATGAAGGACATGCCCTGCAATGTTAGGAAGTCTTGCCTTGAACTCCTTACTGAATAGGTACTGACCCTAGCCAGGATTCATCTATATGGCTGCATCACACACCTGAAACAAGCATGGGGCCAACCCAGTCAAACATAAGTTTGGAACATCTAATCTGCATGTTCAGGGTCTATGGTTAAGGGCGCGATTCCACTAGAGCGGCGCGCGTCTGCGATACGCAAGCCGGCTCTTCTGGGTCTGCGGGGAAAGCACACGAATCCCATCAGCCGTGCTATGCACGGCTATGGGATCCGCAGCCTCCTGCGCCGATTCGGATGGAAAAGCCGGCCGAATCACTAGCGGTAGCGATTCGGCTGGCGTTACCATTGCACCCTTTGCAGGGGTTCCCCGCACTATCCGGTTTCCGCTAAAGTGGAAATGCGCCCTAAAAGTATTAGAGGCAGAGGATCAGCAGGACTGCCAGGCAATTGGCATTGTTTAAAAGGAAATAAATATGGCAGCCTCCATAGCCCTCTCAGTTCAGGTGTCCTTTAAAAGTACAACCTATATACACTTTCATGCTAGGTCAAACTAAGTATTTCAGAAGTTCTCAAGAGTCTTTATCTGGTCATCATAAATACATTTACAACATTTTAATGGCATTAACTTGTATTAGCACAAGGTCCATGTTCCTTTTGGAACATCACTACATGTGATTCCGATTTGCGATTTTTAATCGATTTGCACATGCGATTCAGATTTTTAATCGGTACTGCATGCTGCGTTTTTCTGGCGTTTTTTATTGATAGCATCCAGGGAAAATCGGAATCACAAATCGGAATCGCAAATCGGATTTGCAGTGTGCAGGGGGCCTCATAGAGATACACCAATGTAGCACTCTGCTGATCGCCTGTGATAACCAAGCGCTGTAAAAGCACCCCCAGTGGGTCCCAAGCCTTCCTTAAAATCTTTTACACTTAGTCAACAAATGGTATCAATAGTAAAAGGGCTTCAAACTGGTACCTGGTACAAATGGTAGAATCCTAATTTAAAATTTTATTTTATAAACTTATCTTACTTTCTTATCCATAGAACTTTTGTACTTGCTACGTGTTAAAAATACTGTATATCTTGTAGATAAATTAGGGGAAAAATGCTGCCTTTTGCATATCCGCATGTCTCGGCGCCCACGATTTTATCAGGTGCCCCGGGTGCCGAAATGTACCTTCTTTGCTGCAAATCGCAGGCATTATAAAAGCTCAGGGAGGAATGATGTGCACTAAAGAAGGTACATTTTGCCACCCGATATCAACCCCTCAATGAGACTGGCATTGACAGTGACTGCAGAGATGTAAATTTTACTCTGTAGGCTTCACCCAGCCTCAGAAACCAATCTATTGTTAGCTATGAATATGCAAATAAGCTATAGAATATACTTCAAGAACCTCTGACAATTAATCATTATTATTATTGATTTATAAAGTAGCAGCAAAATTCTGACGCGCTGTCATCTGATGGCCGCAGAAAGCCAAAACTAGTAGGGACGGGAGAGGGAAGCACTCACAGGCAAAGGAAGGGAGCGAGTACCACACTGGTGGGAAGCATATTACAACAGAGAGGGTCCTAAGTGGATTGGGACCCTCATTATGTGAGTGACTATTGCTCTGTTCTGGCTATTTTTAATTTTGTAATAAAATTGGATCCATGTGCTGAAAGATACTAAGAGCATCCCTTTTCTATTTGCATGGAGTGCATATGCAGATTATGTGTTCCTGCACTGGGAGCCTCTGCTGAGTGGAATGTACTGTATACTTTGGAATCTGGTCATCAGCGCTGTGGCATTCTAAACGATCTGGTTTCTATGGAATATAAGGATATATTTGGCTGTGGCAGCGGTGGGATTTATCTGAAGATCTCAGGTGGTATATTTGGGCGCCTCTGTTTTACATACTCTGCGACCCAAGATTGGGTGCCCAGTCATGCCGATAGTAAAATTTTGGTATTTAATACCTAAAGTGTAAAATATCGGTATTAAATACCAATATTTTACTATAGCTAAACCTAACCCTACTCTCACACAGAATCCTCTCCCTTGATGCCTAACCCCACCCCACACAAATGATCTGCCTGATGCATGGGCTGGAACTCGGGGAGCGTAGGAGGAACAGGAAGGCTCTAAAGGACCCAGGGCCTTCCCTCTCCTTAGGTAAGTAGGTTTTTTTTATTTAAATTACACTTTAGACTCCCTTTAAGGGGAAAAAACCCTTAGTGGTTAACTAGTTAAATATCTGCAGTAGCAATAAAAAGTATGTGAACCCTTTGGAATGATAAGGATTTCTGCACAAATTGGTCATAAAATGTGATCTTATCTTCATCTAAGTTACATCAATAGACAATCACAGTCTGCGTAAACTAATTCCACACAAATAATTAAATGTTTCCATGTTTTCATTGAACACACCATGTAAACATTCACAGTCTGGGATGAGCCACGAGTCATTAGGAGTAGCTAGCTACTCAAATTAGTGATTCTAATGAGACGTAATTGCTTCAGGTGTGTGGCTGGGAGAGAGGGGGTTAATTACGCAGCTGCCCGCCGCTTCTATGCATATCACAGCCTCCCACGCGTCCAATGGGACCCGTTCCACCACTCAGTACCGCACACTTCCCCCTTTGGCCAGAAGGAGAAAGTGCACCATACTGCGTTGTGGAATGCATCTCATTGGATGCGTGCGAGGCTGTGATATGCATAGAAGCGGCGGGCAGCTGGGTGATTAACCCCCTCTCTCCCAGCCGCACACCTGAAGCATTTACGCCTCATTAGAATCATGAATTTGAGTAGCTAGCTACTCGTAATGACACATGAGCTCATCCCTGCTCACAGTGCAGGTGGAAAAGGTATGTGAACGCTTGGATTTAATAACTGGTTGAACCTCCTTTGGCAGCAATAACTTCAAGCAAACGTTTCCTGTAGTTGCAGATCAGATGTGCACAACGGTCAGGAGTAATTTTTGACCATTCCTCTTTACAGAACTGTTTCAAATTCATTATTATTCTTGGGGTGTCTAGTGTAAATCACTTTCTTGAGGTCATGCCACAGCATCTCAATCGGGATGAGGTCAGGACTCTGACTGGGCCACTCCAGAAGGTGTATTTTCTTCTATTTAAGCCATTCTGTTGTTGATTTACTTTACCTGTTTGGTACAGGTGGTATTGCACAGTGGATTACTGCCTTGGACTCCCATTGGTCTCTGCAAGTAACTTGCAGTCTTCCATCAGGTGCTGGGTGCATGTATTGGATGTCATGTGGGTGCTGGGTGTGAAATGGGTGCAAATACTTGGTTCCATGCCTATACTGGGTGCTAAGTATGGGTGAGCATTGGGTGTCACGTGGGTTTTAAATGCAGGTACTTTCGATGTGGGTACTGGTTAAGTGGGTGCTTGGTGCAGATAGCGGTTACCATGTACAGGTGGGAGTACTGGGTGCAATGTCAGGCCTGGGTGCAGGTACTTAGTGTTATGTGAGTACTGGGTGCCAACTATGGGGAAAGGGGTGTTGGTGGATGTTGGGAGAAGTAGAGATCTGTAGACGTCAGTGTGGGTGCTGTAGGAAGGGGAAGTAATTAGGGGGTGCTGAGGGAGGGACTAGGGAGAGTTCACTGGGGGTGTTGGGGGAGGGAAAAAACCACAGAACACAGCGAAGGGAAATCTTGCGCTTCTGGGCACCGTGGATGTGCGGGCAAACAGATAGATAATGGTTTCACACAGAGGGCAGCTCCTTCAGGCCCAGCTGAAAGGCATTCTTGGATAAAAACAGAAAAAATGGAAAAGCGGAGGAGCGCTCCATAGTGTAAAACAGATTTATTGAATTAAAATGCGCATAAAACAATTGCACTTACTAGAAAGTAGATGCGTAAAAGCATATCAAGTGAGGGCGAAGCCCTATTCCTGAAACCCTGGGAGGGCGCCTTCTACGTACTCCGTGGCCTGCGGAGATCGTGGTCCAGATGGAAAGGACAGGAGGTGGCTGACCCTGGGGACTGGTGCGTGCTGGCAGCGTCACAGCGCGTTTCGGCGAATCCTCGCCTTCATCAGGTGACGCCGCCGACCAGCACGCCGGTTTAAATAGAAGTGAACTGTGGGTTGGCCCAATGAGGGTTGCCACGGCGACCAGTGTGAGGTCACAATGGCGAGCAGTAGTTGTTTGACTGCTAATATGTAAGACCAATAGTCTGGCTGGCAATGGTGGGAGTGTTAACCCCAGCGGAGGGAGAGTCAACCACTGGCTGGATTGACTCAGCTGACCGGCAAGGGGGGTGGACAAAAACAACAGATGGCCTGGCAACACATGTAAACACCAAAGGGGAAGGGCATGTCTGATTCTCAAACTGTAACGCTGATGCTGAAGCATGGACTGTATGACCAAAGGTGTGTCATGAGTGGGGAGGGGAGGTGAAGTGTAGAATGGTACAAAGGGATGTCTACCTACAAAAAATGTATACACGAGCAGTGGGCGGGGACGTCGTGTGCTCTGTGATCTCAGAATGGTGATAGGATAGAGTGAGCCTGGAGGGGCGGGGCCCAAAGGACATCCCGTCTCCGTCACGGGGTAGGCAGAGGAAAATAGGGAAGGCTGTGGGCGGGCCGGAGAGATTGTCCGTATGGTAGAAGAGGGGATGCCGCTAGGAGGCGGGGCCATTAAAGTATGACAGCTCATGTCATACAGGGGGCGGGTGCTCCGTATGTTGAGAGTGCTGTTGCTAAGCAGCCATAAAATATACGGAAAAGGTATTCCGCGTTGAATAATGTGGTAGGATATTTCCGCAATGATGCGGACGGCTGGATGGAATAAAGGTGTGATGCATGGGTGACGGAGATGAGGAGCGTTACTCCTCATCGGGGGGACACGAAGTAGACAGGGGAAAGAAAAATGGTTATGGGCAGGCCGGAGGAATGCTCCGTGTGGTGGGAGGGCAGAAGCCACTAAGGGGCGGGGACGTTATTGTAAGACAACTCGTGTCATACAGGGGGCGGGTACTCCATATGTTGAGGTTACTGTTACTGTGCGGCCATAAACTGTACGGAAAAAGTATTCCGCATTGGGTGGTCGGGTGTAGTGACTCCACAATGATGCGGACAGCTGTCTGGGATAAAAAGTGTAGTGCGTACGTAACGATGATGAGGAGCGATACTCCTCATCGGGGGGACATGGAGTGGATAGGGAAAAGAAAGGATGGCTATGGACGGGCCGGAGGGATACTCCGTATAGTGGGAGGGCTGATGCCGCTGGGAGGCGGGGACGTAGATGTATGACAACTTGTGTCATGCCGGGGGCGGGTACTCCGTGTGTAAAAGGAGCTGTTGCTAAGCAGCCATAAATATGCGGAAAGGGGTGTCCCACAATGAGTAATCCGATGCAGTATCTCCGCAATAATGCGGACAGCTGTTGGGGATAAAAGGTGTAGTGTATGCATGATGGAGGTTAGGAGCGTTACTCCTCATGAAGGGAACATGAAAAGGGGGGGGGGGGGGGGCGGGGCAGTGGGAGGGGACGGGGAAGGGATGAGGAATGTTGGGACTGTGCCATATGCTACAGACAGTGTACACCCTGTCAATCACATACAACATCAATCGGCCTCCAGGCAGGGTGCCATGGGATAAAAATCTTTAGATAACATTAACTAAAATCAAATATAAACACGATTCTGACTTACAATAGGTTAAGAATGCAGGTAAACATGTGAACAAACATAAAATCAGCATTTTGGCTGCTTGCCATTTTCAAACCCTCACAGAAACATAGAACATAAACATATAAAAGGTATAATATATACATATATATAAAAATTCACATAAATGTGTATATAACACATAACAAACTTATGATGGAGTAGTTCTATGCGAGTGAGCAAATGGAACCCACTAGGTGTGTATGCAAAAACGATGGGGGGAAAACAGATATATGCGTGACGGGAACTGGTCTGTCAGAACCAACTAAAAACGGAGGGGGGGGGGGGGGGGGAAGAAAGGGGGTGATCTAAACTGGGGGGAAAACAGGGGGGAAAGGTGATGTATGGACAGGAATACTTAAATGAAATTGGCGGTTTCTACTTCCTCATTGAGGCCTATAGGCGACAGAGAATTGGTCTTGAAGATCCAATACGCTTCTCTCTCGCATAACTTCCGAAATCTAATGCCCTCTGGAAGTTCCGCCGATATTGCTTCTAATCCCACCACAGATAGGCTAGCTGTGGATTGACTATGTTTTTCATAAAAGTGTCTTGGTACACTGTGACCTTGCAGGCTATTTTCTATTCCTCTCCGATGTTCTCCAAACCGCTCTCTTAGTGGGCGTGTAGTCTGACCTACATAGGGTTTAGAGCATCCACAGGATAATAGGTATATGACAAAGGTGGTAGAACATGTAATGAATTGCTTGATCTGGATCATTGTATTTGTAAGCTCCACAGTTTTACAACGATTTTTGAGAAATTTGCAACATTTGCAGCGGGGTTTGCCACATATAAAATTTCCTCTAATCGTTGATGATTCATCATGCGTACTTTCTCTATTTATCCCAACGTTGCTTTCTGGATATTTGATTTTTCAGGGACCTAGCTTTCCTGAAAATCATCAGAGGGGGATCTTGGAGACACTTAGCTAATATGGGGTCTCTAAGGAGAAGGGGCCAATTGGATTTGATGATATTGTAGATCTGCCCAGATTTACTGTTATAGGTAGTTACAAATTGTGGTCCCTTGTTCTTGGAAGAACCTATTTTTATTTTTGTTTTTGTTTTGTTGAGTGCTCCTATATTTTCGTATTCTTTTCTTGCTTCTGTAACTTTAGTTATCTCATACCCTTTATCTGTGAACTTTTTAGTCAAGTAATCTGCTTGCGTATTGTAATCTTTAGTAGTTGTACAATTCCGTCGTAAACGGCAAAATTGACTACCGGGTACATTGCTGATCCATCTTGGGTGGTGGCAACTCTCTTTATGCAAAAAGGAGTTGCCAGAGGTGGGTTTGAAATGAGTTAGTGATTGTATGCACCCATGTGTATCATGCATGAGCTCCAGATCTAGAAACACTATATTGTCTTTATTTTGTACTGAAGTGAACTGGAGTCCAAAAATATTAGTGTTACAATGACCCAGGAAATCAGCAAAGGTGTCATCCGGCCCATCCCAAATTATTAGAATGTCGTCAATATAACGAAAATAGAGGGCGAGGTTTGCCCCGTAGGGGTTGCCACTCCAAATGTTAAACTCTTCCCAATGTGCCATGTATAGGTTGGCAAAGCTCGGGGCAAACACCGCCCCCATAGCTGTGCCACATATCTGTAGAAAAAATTCTCCTGCAAAAGTGAAATAATTATGGGTTAATGAGAAATCCAGAAGGTCCAGAATGAACTGAGCTTGCATAGGATGGAAAGATCCATCAAGCGTGAGGAAATAGTTGACCGCCTCTAGGCCTTTGGAGTGCGGTATACAAGTATATAAGGACGTAACGTCCAGTGAGGCCCACCTGTAACTGTCCTTCCACACAAAATCCTGTAGTATATCAAGCACATATCCTGAGTCTTTTGTGTAGGCTTTGGTGTTGATGACAATCGGTTGTAGAAAATAATCTATGTACTCAGATACAGGCGCAAGTATTCCATCCATACCCGCCACAATTGGTCTACCTGGGGGTTTATCCTGAGCAGAGCCGGGACAAGGTCCTCCAGCACCCAAGGCTGAGACACCAAAGTGCGCCCCTCCATCCCTCCACCCCAGCCGTCACACACTGATTTCTCTTAGACTAAGAGGGACCCCATGGCCCCCAACACCTTAATCTCTAGTTATCTGGCTTGTAGTTACTTCCATGTATCTCCTTTTCTTATTTCTTTCTGCTTCAAACACAATTAGGAATGACAGCTGAATGAATTGTGCGCCCCCTCCTACACTGCGCCCTGAGGCTGGAGCCTCTCCAGCCTATGCCTCAGCCCGGCCCTGATCCTGAGATTTGTGGATCTTTGGGATATGATAAAAGTACGGTATTATGGGGTGTTGATTGATCAAAAATCGGGATTCTTCCTTTGTGGTAATTTTATTTTCTAATGCTTTGTCAATCATCATCTTGAGATCTGTCTTGAATTGTGTAGTGGGGTCTCCCTTCAACTGTTGGTACGTGATTGAGTCTCTCAAAAGCCTGTAGCCCTCTTCCAGATAGTGGGGATGGTCTACGATCACAATGGCTCCGCCCTTGTCTGCTTGCCTGACCACAATATTCTTGTTCTCTGTGAGATTCTTAAGAGCATCTCTTTCCTCTTTATTCAGGTTATTTTTCTTATTCAGTGGGCTTTGCTTCTGTGTGGTGCATAAAGATTTGAACTGGCCCCCAAACTGACTGATAAAAGTTGGTAATATGTTGACCTTTCGAGTGGGTGGGATTGAAGATGTATTTTGGTTTGAACCAACTATTCTTGATTTCCGGCGGAGTGAACAAGTCTAGCCAATCAACATCTTCTTCCTGCTGCTCTTCAGTAAGTTCTTGAAGAATTCTCAATGTGTCTAAATCATCTGTAGATAGATCCCCAGGTGTAGGGATCTCTGGTGGAGGCTGATCGATGGGGATGGGGACTCCTTTCTCTTCTCTGAGACCATAAAATCTTTTTAATGTTAGGTTCCTAATGAATTTATTTAAGTCCTTGAACAACTGGAACTCATTGGGACCTTTAGTAGGTGCAAAATTGAGGCCTTTGCTGAGAAGGGAGATGTCACTGGAAGATTCTCGGAGGATAGGTTAAAGATCTTTATTGTACCCATCTCGGTGGTCCTGTCCTTTAGCTTTTTCCTTTTTTGCTTTTTATACCCTCCTCTACATCCTTGCCTAGGGATAGTCTTCTTTTGTTGCCCTGAATCGGTGTAGGTGGAGGGTCTTGCACCAAAAAATGCGAAGCATCTTGTCTTGGATCACGTGTCACTTCAGACGTGGACAGATCTCCCAATAATGTGATTGAGGCTTCTGACAATCGGGATTGATGAATTGGGAAGGGAGACACCATCTTACCTGCTCCCACACAGCTGCAGAGATGGTTACACTAGGAATCCTGTAATGGACCTCTTTACTCCAAAGTGTCCAGATGGGGAGAAGCTTCCCACGGGTTGTGGACGGGTTTTCGCAGTCAAAGGGGCCTTTTAATGGGTATTTTTAAAGGGGGCAGTGCTTGGGAACCCAGAGCCCCCTCCCCCCTTGCACATGCCTGCTACATTGCCAAGCACGGCTGGCTGACCACTGCCATACACCGACAGGAGAAAACATGCATGCGTATTAGGGATGGTTCATACAGGCTTCTGCCGAGCTTTCGCTCTGCACCACAAACGCCGGCGTTTAAACGCCATCGTTTAGACGCTAGCTTTTGAAGGCTTTTGGGAAGCCTTCAAGGCTAGCAGTTCGGGTCTCTGCAATTGTTTCCCAGTGTTTACTACCTCTGAAAACAACATGTTGCTTTCTAAACAAGACACAATGCGGGGATCTACTACCAGGCTTTCATGAAAGCCTGCAAAAGCCAGCTCTAAACGCTCCGATTCACTTGAATAGAACGAAGGTAGATCCCCAAAAGCGCCGCATTAAACGCCACAAAAACGCCCATGTGACCTGCCCTTAGTGTAAACAGCTGGTTACCACTCAGGATGCGCAGCTATCACACGGAAGGCTGATGCTGGGCATGCACGGCTCGATTTTGCCGGGTTTTAAAGGGCAAATTGACAGTGGTGTGGGCGGTTAGCATAGGCATTCGCAGGGCGACTGCCACACACTAACTGTCATGCCACTGATTTATTACAGCTTAATGTACTTGGTACTTGTCAGCAGAAGTGGTTTTGTATGTGCTATATGAGATGGTGGGGAAAATTAGTTAGTATGCACCTTGGTAAGACTATCTCTGAACCTGTCCTGAAGGCCTAAGTTTTGCAACAAGGCACACTGATTGCTGCATGGAGGCTAACACCAAACATTGGAGCATATTCTTGAAAGTCCAGTAAAGTGACCATGCACACGAGTACAGTTAAAAATGGCACGGGTTAAAAAAATGGTGCGCCGTTCCGCTGATAAATGTATTATAAAACGCTATTTATCAGTTTATTGTATTCTATTTCACAACGCTATTTATCGTTCATATACATGATGCAGAAAATGACATCTTGCTACTAAGGTTATTTAACATTTTTAAAAACATCCTAGAAAAATATTGAATAACCATAGTAACTAGATGTCATTACCGGCATCTAGCATACATTACCTTGTCCCGGTGATCACTCCTTCACTTCCTAGTTAGTTTGCAAGAGTCCTGCAGCCAGCCAATCGCCATGCGGGAACTGAAGCAACAAGGTGATTGGCTGGATGGAGGACTACAGCAAGATAACTGAGGAAGCAAAGGAGCGATCGCCGTGACAAGGTAATGCATAGCTCCCAACTGTCCCTCTTTCGGAGGGACAGTCCCTCTTTGGAAGCCCTGTCCCTCTGTCCTTCTTTCCTCCCCATTTGTCCCTCTTTCTGGACTTTGTCCCTCTTTCTATATAAATATATATATTTCTCTACTAAAAAATGTATTTGATTGACTCTAAACTTTATTCCCATCCTTTAAATAGATATATTACTTAATTTTAAAATGTTAAAATAAAGGAAAATGAACCAGGATAGAAAGGACCAGTGTGGTTTGAATTATAATACAACATATTTTTCTTATGAAATCTTTATCAAATGTGTGATGGGGGCGTGATTAGGGGTGTGGCAGGGGTGTGGCTTAAGTGTCCCTCTTTCTTATCTCAAAAAGTTGGGAGGTATGGGTAATGTATCAATGCCTATGCACACACTGAATCCTCCCTCTACCTCATCCTACTCCCTCCACCGCTGCTGCCTAACACCAGTGTCCCACCGTGCGCCATTATTTAACCACACCATACGTTGTGTTAAGGTGGCCATACGCTTATAGATTTACAGCAGATTCGACCATAAGATAGATTTCTGCCAGATGCCTGTCAAGTTGAATCTGACAGGAATCTATCTGATGTGTGCCACACACTAGGAACAGATTTCCAATAGATTTCAGAATGCAATCTATTGGAAATCTATTGCAAATCAATCTAAATGCATTATTGGACCATTTTTGGTTGTAGTTAGAGGTTTGCTGCGGGTGGTGGTAGCGACTGGAGCAGCAGGCTGTGGCTCCTGCCTTCCACGCCATGTGCTGGCCGCCTTGCTGCTGCCGCACCTCTGTGCCAGAGACGCCTCCTCCTCCGATGACGAGCTGCCTTCAACCAACTGTTCTGGTGGTACTGGTGGCACATAGGGAGGATCTATCAAGTCATCATCATCAACCCCAAACATATCCTGTGAGCCCGCCTCAACCAACTCCTCTACCCCAACATCCCCTGCGTCACGCCCCTCCTCCTCAGTGCCAAAAACAAACTTCTGCACCTCAAACTCCTCCTCCTCCTCCTCCTTGGATAGCCCCATGATCTCTAACTCATACTTCTCAAAAACATCCCTGTACATGGTCACAGTCTCAGGGGAGAAGAGCGTGCTCATTGAGGGCAGGCTGGTCGATGGGGTCATCGTGATCATGGCCTCAAGCGCTGGTGGAGGCCTGCTGCGGACAGGAGTGCTGGTGCTGGTGGCACTGGTCTCGCTGGAGGCCTGGCTGGAAAAGGTGGCTTCCTGCCCCGCCATCATTTCCACCACAGCCTGCACCTGACTCTCCCCAATGGGCCGTGGGCGACGACCCATCTCAAAGATGGGCGCAACACGCTGCTGTTGCGCCTCTTCTCCCTCCTCCCTGCGGTCAGTGGCTGGCGGCGGACCAGTCCCAGACCTGCTGCTGCTGGCAGAGGCTCATGCAATGGCGCTGCCTCTCCTGGTGGTGCCTCAACCTCTACCTCTGCCAGTCATTGTGCACTATACAAATACAGTAAAAAAAAATAAGTAGAAGAGGGCGGGAAAGGGTGTAAACTTTAATAAAGTCTGTGTTGGTGGTGACTTGGTGGTGACTAGTAGTAGTAGTAGGCAGTAGTAGTACGCACGCAGGTAACTAAGAAACACCTAGAGTACTACGCTACAAGTAAGTCGTGCGGCAGACAGTCGGTGACAATTACAATCGGTTACACACGGTCAGATCAATAGGCTCGGGCAGGCGACAGACAGTCACAGGTAACTCACAACGGATGCTGGTGGTGGCCTGTATGTGTTGTAACTCTTATTTATTACACACACTACAGATGATAATAAAATCACACAGTAAAAGTGAAAAAAAAAATAAGTGAACGGGTACTAGTAGACTAGTAGTATAGTAGTAGACACTAGTAGTAGCACGCACGCAGGTAACTAAGAAACACCTAGCGTACTATGCTACAAGTAAGTCGTGCGGCAAACAGTCTGTGACAATTACAACAATCGGTCACACACGGTCAGACGCAATCAATCAATAGGCTCGGGCAGGTGACAGACAGTCACAGGTCAGGTCACTCACAACGGATGCTGGTGGTGGCCTGTCACAGTCAGTAACTAACTAACACAGTACTGAAACTAATAAAGTAACAGACTACAGCAGTAATAATTAACTAAATTAGTACTACTAAGTACACAACTAACTAGAATCCCTAACCTACCTAAGCTAGTAGTAGGCTAAGGCTACCTAGGCTAGCAGGCCTAGCCTGCACACAGACTAACACTAGCCTAGCACAGTATACACTAGCTGACTAAAAACAATCAAAATACTAGCTAACTATATAAGACAACAATAAATGTGTTTAGGAGGTGTTTAGGAAGCAAAACGCTAGGTTTAGCAGTGAAAAGCATTTGCTCAGACACAGCACAGCACTGGAGAATCTCTCAGTCCCAGCAACAGTCACACAAGTGCGTGGCTCCGCAACATGGCCGCCGCTTTATATAGAGGAGGGGAGGGCCAGGCACCCCTCCTCTGATTGGTTGCTAGGGTTGCCAGGTCCTTGGCAGGAGGACTTCTGATTGGCCCAATCACGTCATCCCCGAAGCCGAACCCACAGCTCCATCCAGCCGAATTCGTGTGCGCACATTCGGCAGGCTTCGTATTCGGGTCGGCTCGGATTGCAGCATTTGGGTTCGGGTTCGCATGCGGCAAACCCAAAAAAACACCCAAATTTTCGGGGAAACTTCGCATTTGGGGTCCTGCTGAGCACCCTTGGTGATCTGCTCCAAAATGCTAATAGCAATATGCAGAGGGCAGTAACCGAGCCATCTTTTCTCCATGCTTTCCTCATTAATGTGACCTCAGTGCAGTAACATCTATGTGCTGCTCTAGCATTCTGAACAACTGTCTGTCTTATAGGAAGCCTGTAGTGTGAGGAATAGGAAGGCTCCTGTCTTTATTGCCTTATAAACATGTTTCTTGCCTGGTCTGTTGTTGTGATCATCATCCTCTGCCTCTACTGATCTCTGACCTAGAACAAGCATGCAGACCAGGTGCTGTGTCTCCACTGGCTGTGCACTTGTTCCAGGCGTGCCTCAGACACTCCACATCTGTCAGCAAATCCCCAGATGGGAACAGAGACTCCTCTCCTCACCCGGAGAGACAAAGTGAAGAGGGGGATCACTGCCAGCAGTGTTGCCAACAAGACTAAGAGCTGTTGGATCTAGTAAAAGTGCCATTTCTAAGTAATGACCCCATTGTACTTAATACTGGAGAACAGTAGTGAGGCTGTGTGACCCAGCAAAGCTGGTCTGCATTTATTAAACATTGTCTAGTCACTTGTCCACCATGCAGTGTATAAGCTTTACACATGCGGGCCATTTGTCTGGCATTTGTTGGGCAGTTTCCCAGCATTTACTGGTGTGTATCATTTTGGCACCAGCATCAGGTATTCAAGTTACAGCTAAACAGTACTTGCAGTGCAAGAAGTCTGGATTCTGAATGAGATGAAAAAAAGAAACATCAATAAGGGTCAGGCAGGAGGAGAGAGGACACTCATGCTACAATGTACACTGTGTCCCTGAGTTACCTTTATGAATTCTGTTAAATGAGATTAACTTGTATACTATGCACTACTCATACTGAGCACTAGAGGGCACCCGGACCATGTTCAATTCACTATCTAACGGGGTCCCTGTCACTCACTATCTAATGGGGGTCCCTGTCACTCACTATCTAACGGGGTCCCTGTCACTCACTATCTAACGGGGGTCCCTTTCACTCACTATCTAACTGGGGTCCCTGTCACTCACTATCTAAAGGGGGTCCCTGTCACTCACTATCTAACGGGGGTCCCTGTCACTCACTATTTAACGGGGGTCCCTGTCACTCACTATCTAAAGGGGGTCCCTGTCACTCACTATCTAACGGGGTCCCTGTCACTCACTATCTAACGGGGTCTCTGTCACTCACTATCTAACTGGGGTCCCTTTCACTCACTATCTAACTGGGGTCCCTGTCACTCACTATCTAACGGGGTCCCTGTCGCTCACTATCTAACGGGGGTCCCAGTCACTCACTATCTAACGGGGGTCCCTTTCACTCACTATCTAACTGGGGTCCCTGTCACTCACTATCTAAAGGGGGTCCCTGTCACTCACTATCTAATGGGGGTCCCTGTCACTCACTACCTAAACGGGGGTCCCTGTCACTCACTACCTAAATGGGGGTCCCTGTCACTCACTACCTAAACGGGGGTCCCTGTCACTCACTATCTAACGGGGGTCCCTTTCACTCACTATCTAACTGGGGTCCCTGTCACTATCTAACTGGGGTCCCTGTCACTCACTATCTAACGGGGGTTCCTGTCACTCACTATCTAACGGGGGTCCCTGTCAGTCACTATCTAACGGGGGTCCCGGTCACTCACTATCTAACGGGGGTCCCTGTCACTCACTATCTAACGGGGGTCCCTTTCACTCACTATCTAACTGGGGTCCCTGTCAATCACTATCTAACGGGGGTCCCTGTCACTTACTATCTAACTGGGGTCCCTGTCACTCACTAACTGGGGTCCCTGTCACTCACTATCTAACTGGGGTCCCTGTCACTCACTATCTAACGGGGGTCCCTGTCACTCACTACCTAACTGGAGGCGCCTGTCACTCACTATCTAATGCGGGTCCCTGTCACTCACTACCTAACCTGGGGAGGCTACCATATTAAGGGGGCTGTAACGATTTAAAACGTTACCTCTGTGGTGGGAAGCAGCGCAGCTGCTTTCACACCTGATGTCACCTCTCTGGCCAAGCCATCCCGGGTGTCGCTTCCCGACTCAGCTGGGACAGGGATCTCTGTTGCAGCAGCTTGGGTCCACACGCCTGCGCATGGAGCAAAAGGACCTTTACATGGAGCTAAAGGACCTTTATGGGCAGAGGAGACAGATCAGCTGACTTTGTGGTCAGCTGACTACCACCTGTCAATCTTCCTTGCAGGTTGGTTCAGCCCCTCGGGCGGGGCTGCTTGAATCTGCTGTCAGTATTTAAACCTGGAGTTGTTACTCTGTCTTTGTCTGTCGTCGTGAACACTTGTGTGTCAGCACTCAGACCATAGGCAGATCCCAAAGTGTGCTAGAACCGGCCGGAGCCGGGGATCCACACTTAGCCAGATTCTGTTGGTAGCTTAAAGTACTAATTGAATTGTATCTGTGTACTAGCATAGTTTCCAAAGGTGTTGACAGCCAAGGATCTCACACCTTAGCGTTAGGAATTGTACTGTATTATTTGTTATGACTTTCTGCCTGCCTGACCTTTCTTGTGAACTCTGATTCTGTACCTTGCTATTTCTGATATCCTGTTGCCAAACTCTGCTCGTTCCTGGACTCTGTATCTGCCTTCTGATTCTGTACCCTGCTAATCTGATACACCGTTGCCAAACCCTGCCTGTTCATTGGATTCCGTGTCTGTCTCCTGAGTCTGTACTTCGTCTGTCCGTGTGCTGACGACCTGGCTTGTCCGACCTCGAGAACTGGCCTTACTGTTAGAGGCAGTTCCCAGACCTGTAAGTGACACCCCCTCTTTGGTGTCACTGACGCTCTGTCCTTCCTACCTTCAGCCTAGCTCCTCCCCCGGGAAAGTCTAGGCCTTGGAAGGAACTTTCCTCTGTGTATACTCAAAGTGTTACTATTGCCTAAACACTCACTTGTAACTCAGGTGTCCAGAGGTTAGAATATATATCTGATTATCGGTGATACTGCAGATCATCAATAATCGGGTATATTCTGCATTCTCGGTGATACTGCAGTTCACCGGTAATCAGACCCTCTCTGTGTTACACCGATCGTTACTGAACGACAGACCAGAAAAAACATGGTGACACTTGGTGAACGGATCGATGTGTTAACCGCTACTCTTAATGAGTTCAAGAAAACGGTTAATACATTGCAGACTCAGGTTGACCAACCAACTGAGTCAATTAAATGTATTTTAACCTCTATTGCACCTGTGTCACCCCCTCCTGTAATTGAATCTAGAGTGCCCTCATCAGCGAAATTCTTAGGGCATCACTCTAGGTTATCTGAATCGGAGAGGATGCGAAGACGCCTAGAGGGTCTTTGCTTCTATTGCGGACAAAAAGATCATTGGGTGCAGAATTGCAAGAGAAAGTCAAGGAAACATTTTTTGGGGATGGTGAGAGGCTCGAATTTTAAGGAGTCTGCTGCGCCATCTCCGGGAAATACGGGATCTGGTACTTGTTCAGATCCCGGTCTCCAGAAACCATGCGCTGGTGTAACTGAACTTATGGTGGGAAATCTGTCGCTCAAATATTTCCCCGATTTAGATACCTCCCGTCCGTCTGATAAATCTTTTCCATGTTCACAGTGTAAAGAGGATTTTGTATATTATGCAGATCTCCTCAATCATAGAAAGTCCCACGTACATCCTGCACAACCTATTATTCCTGAGAAATCGCATTCTGGTGAGAATTCGTATAGGGGAAGTGCGACCTCACTGGGATCAGAGATTAGTTTTGAGGAACAGCTTGAGAGCTACAATGCGGATAACATTTCCGAACTGTATGAGAGTGATGGCACTATTTATAGTCATGGATCTGCTGCGCAGGGGTCGAGCTTGCTTATTGCAACAAATCAAGTTCAGAAGTGTGAAACCGTGCAGTCCTCAGTTCCATTATCTGATCAGATTCTAAGTAATAAGAAACCACATTCAGGTTCTGAGCATAATTTAGATCTTGTCAATCATAGTAGGCCTCACTTTAGGGGATACATATATTCATGTTCTGAGTGTGGGGACTCTTTTGTACCTGAACTGCAACCTGTGGTTAATGGGAAATCTCACACAGGTGAGAAATGGTACTTGTGTCCTGTATGTGAGGAGGAACTTCTCAGTCATGAGAAGTCTCACATTGATGAGAAATCATATTCATGTACTGAGTGTGGGGACTCTTTGGTACCTGAACTGCGACCTGTTGCTCATGGGAAATCTCACAGTGGTGAGAAGTTGTACTGGTGTTCTGTATGTGAGGAAGAACTTCTCAGTCATGGGAAGTCTCACACTGATGAGAAATCACATTAATGTTCTGAGTGTGGGAAATGTTTTAAACATAACATAGGTCTTGTCAATCATAGAAACTCACACTGCGGGGGACAGCTTTATTCATCTCCTGAGTGTGTAAGATGTTTTGTAAATAACACCGAACTTCTCAGTCATTGGAAGTCTCACACCGATGAGAAGACGTATTCATGTTCTGAGTGTGGGAAATGTTTTGTGCCTGATGCACTGATTGTCACTCATGAGAGATCTCGCACCGTTGAGAATTTATATTTATGTTCTGAATGCGAGAAATGCAGTGACTATCACATTTACACTTTATTTCAAAATCCTGAATCTGAAACAGGACAGTCCTCGACTCTGGTACCTGATCAGGGGAAGAGTGTGGGTATGAGATGAGGACGTTGCAATCATTGTCTCTTGGGGACCTGTCTGGGGCTTGTCCGGAGTCCACGCCTCAGGTGGAGGGGTAATGTAACGATTTAAAACGTTACCTCTGTGGTGGGAAGCAGCGCAGCTGCTTTCACACCTGATGTCACCTCTCTGGCCAAGCCATCCTGGGTGTCGCTTCCCGACTCAGCTGGGACAGGGATCTCTGTTGCAGCAGCTTGGGTCCACACGCCTGCGCATGGAGCAAAAGGACCTTTACATGGAGCTAAAGGACCTTTATGGGCAGAGGAGACAGATCAGCTGACTTTGTGGTCAGCTGACTTCCACCTGTCAATCTTCCTTGCAGGTTGGTTCAGCCCCTCGGGCGGGGCTGCTTGAATCTGCTGTCAGTATTTAAACCTGGAGTTGTTACTCTGTCTTTGTCTGTCGTCGTGAACACTTGTGTGTCAGCACTCAGACCATAGGCAGATCCCAAAGTGTGCTAGAACCGGCCGGAGCTGGGGATCCACACTTAGCCAGATTCTGTTGATAGCTTAAAGTACTAATTGAATTGTATCTGTGTACTAGCATAGTTTCCAAAGGTGTTGACGGCTCACCTCTT